>NC_056750.1:234397314-234504814 GCF_019279795.1 Protopterus annectens
GTGCTAGGTTTAACAGATAGAGAATAGTCTACTTGGAGTCAAGTAGAGATGATCTTTTTAGTTATAGGATACGCAGATTAGATCAGTAGTATAGTTCGAGGAAGGTAGTTTTAAGGGAAAATTTGAAGAGTGGACTTTAGGTGGCCCGAATAGTTTAAACCTGCTTAACCGGCGCTGCCCTAGTGTGCAACAGTGGCAACTCAGCTAAATCGCTAAAGCACGTTAAAGCGTGCTTGATAGCAGGGGATGGAAAAGAGCAGGAATAGGCCCAAAAGGGACAACAAAACTACAGTTTCAAGTCAGTAACCACCTCTCCAGGGGGCAGGGAAGCTGTTCAATGTTAGTCACTGCCACTGATCAACAAAGAGACCCTCCTTCAGCCCAAGCAAAAATGGCCTCACAGAAACTTTCAAACAGTTCAGGAACAGCAAGCCTGTAACTGAACTTTTTTAACTCTCAGAAAAGTGGGGAAAAAGCAAGATTTTTTTTTTTTGTTTGTTTTTTACAGAGATAGCAGAGGTTCAAAAGTAATATCAAGTTATAACAGTGCAGTAAATGACCCCACACAAGAGTGCTAGGTCAAGGACAGAAAATATGCAAGTTTTAAGAAAAAAACGATTTAAAATTAAGTGCAAACAGGAAATTCAGCAAACAGCTTTTGGTTGTGCTCTAAATACAGCTACTAATATAGAAATCAAGTTTAACAAGCCAGAAAATGCTCAAGCTAGGCAGCTATGCAGAAAAACTTAGCAAATAAACAGAGAAAAAATACTTAAAATCTCAAAAGTGGCTCCCTTCTTCTCTCAGCGTTTTTTCCTCTTGGAGGGTGCTTCACCAACAGCCAACAAGCCTGAAAAGACGCCAAAACCATGAGGCAACTAGGTTTTAAGAGAGGAAGATGAAGGAGTTATGGAAATGACACCTAGTGGCCAATAAAACTACAGTTTCAAGTCAGTACCCACCTCTCCGGGGGGCAGGGAAGCTGCTCAATGTTAGTCACTGCCACTGATCAACAAAGAGACCCTCCTTCAGCCCAAGCAAAAATGGCCTCACAGAAACTTTCAAACAGTTCAGGTTCAGTGTTTCATTTACAAATTCAGTGCCTGTTGCCGTCAAAGAATAAATTGCCTATGTTAAATTAAAAAAAAATGGTAAGCTGGTATATTGCAATAGAAAATGGATGACAAGCTGAAAAACAGGTTCATAGTTATTAGGCATCTCATCCAAAGGAGGGCATCCTGAGGACTGCAGCATACAAATGTATATGCTGTAGGAATAGAACCTCAAGCCTTTACATTAAGATGCAAGTATTCTACTTGTGGTGCTACTAACATAGCTTTAAAACGTTATACCACAATAGAGATACCATTTGCTAAACAAAACAGTTGCACATTGTAAATAGACTTGGCATGAGCAGCAGTGAACTTAGCTTCTCTTAAAACTCACAGTTCCTTGAAAATGCACTTGAAAATTCCACCTGTTAACTCTAACTTGGGCATTTCACTTTCTCACAAACATACCACACCCTCAAGGCCTCAACCTTAGTGCAAGAAATCTGGACAAAGCCCAAAATAAATAGGGACAGATTATAAATATGGCTCTCAGAAACTTAGAAAATTGCAAGAGTAACAGGATTTGTGTTGGTATGCATTTTTCTAAATGACATGACATCTAAAACTGAAATGTCTCATTTAGCAACTTCAATCCTTTTTAGGAGGAATATGGGTTAAAAATCTGGACAGCTGAGGGGTATGCTACCTCCCTCTAATACACACACCAAATAATTCTGGTCAGACAAATTAGTTCTGGGAAGGTTGCACTGAACGGCACCGTGCTTGAGCTGCAGTGGGTGAAATCCTGGTAGCCAGTGATAACTGATCTGCAGCTCAGCATTGTGGAGCATTAAAGCATTTTTAGCAGAGCATTGTTTCATCACTACCTATTGTGTTTGCACATAAGCTGTAGTTATTTTAAACATTTGCCTTTTTTGATTACTACAGAGTACATTTACCCACCAGAGCTATTGTGTTCTGACTTCAGTGTGGAGCTAGTTGTTGCAGGGCTTGGCTTTTAAATAAGGTAGCAATGCTTATTTACCATATACCATTAAAGCCACCCTGACCCAACTACAAGTGTACTAACACACAGACACTGCTATAAGACACTGGTCTGCAATAAAATGTAATGAGCTTCTGAAAATACTGTAATCCTGTCCTTTTATTACAATGAATATAAAATACTTGAAATAAGGTAAAAAGCTCATAATCTTAGACCGACAAAACTACTTTTCCACACTTCAAAATAATAAAATCAAACCCTCAGAAATTTTGGAAAGGTATCTCTACTCTACTTAACCCCAGCAAACCAGATACCCCTACCCCAGACCCAAACGCTCCTGACCAAGACTTGGCTACCCAATTTAACTCTTTTCATTGAATCCATTTCCAAATTAACGCCATCTTTCTCTAACACCACTACACTGCTACTACTTCCTCATTCCCATCTACTAACTCCCATCCCTCCACTCCTCCTACTACTTCATCAGCTTCATCTGCCCCTAATTCTCCCTCTTCACACTCCTTTTTTCTCATTTAAACCTATACCCAACTTCTACTATAAAGAAATTCCTTATGAAACTGAAGCCATGCACCAATGCTCCTGATAACATCCCTTCTTACTTTCTTGGCAAAGCTGCTGAAGCAATCGCTTACCCTATTAGCATTTTAATCAACTGCTCTACACAAGAATGTATAGTACCCCAAGTCTGGAAAAGGGCCTTTATCATACCTCTACATAAAAGGTGGCAACAACAACAATGTTACTAATTTCCGCCCCATCGCTATTCTGTCCCCCATCTCTAAACTCCTAGAAAAGTGTATCCAACTACAACTCCTTCCACATCTCTTAGATAATCACCTACTAACTCCCACACATGGAGTCAGACCACATCATAGCATTATGACCGCCCTCCTCTCCTTCCTTGAAACTGTAAATAAAGCCCGCGACTCTGGCCAAATTGTTTCTACCCTACTACTCGACCTCTCTAAGGCCTTTGACACACTCTCACAGCCTGCTACTAACTAAACTTTACCCATCTCCTCCTCCTTGAACTGGTTCTCCAGCTACTTATCTAACAGATCTCAAGCAGTCAAATGGAAAAGGCCACCTCCTCATTTCTAAATACTCCTACTGGGGTACCCCAGGGCTCTATACCGAGTCCCCTTCTCTTAAATATATTTATAAATGATTTCATAACTCTATCCCATTCTCAGACATCATCCAATATGCCGATGATTCTGCTATTATCTGCTGCCACCTCTATCCCTCACTCCTAAAACTGACTCAAGATGCTTTTACAACAACTGAGCAATGGATGAAAAGGAATCACCTAGCACTCAATGCCTCTAAAACCAAATTAATGTTATTCATCCCTCTAAGGCAACTTCTTTCAATATAAACACATTCCACATCTCTAGACAAAATAATCTACCCCTGGAACTGGTGTCAGAGACCAAGTTACTTGGGGTCCAAATTGATACCAGCTCAAATTCAACTCCCCTACAGTTAAATATCAAGAAAACCGGTATGCTTTACCGACAAAATCATTACCTTCGCCTGCTACCAAAATCACCCTCTACCTCATTTCTTATCCTCTCCCTTCTCTATGGAGCTCCACTCCTAACTAATCTACAGACCTCCAACACAACTTTCCTCTTGCTACAACAAAATTGCCAAGTTCGCTACCAACCACAAGTCCTCCACCCACCACTGTTCCTCTCTCCAAAAACTAAAAATGGCTAGAGCTACCCAGTTCTCACATATACTCAACTAAATCTTGCACATAAGCTCATTTTCAACCCCTCCCTTTGTCCCTCCCTTTCATCAGCCTTTAAAATGCACCTTCCTGCAAGAGTATCAAGATCCAACAATCAAAATCTATTAGAAGTATATAAACCAACTAGTCCCCCAGGCAAAAATCTTCTGTCTTATGGCCTTGCATGCCTTTGGAACTCCCTACCACCTTCCATTCGCACCACCCCCAACCATTTTATATTTAAAAGATCTCTTCACTCACATCTAGTATCCCAGTGGGAATGCTCTTGCTCCCACACCACATAACACTTGCAAACTCCATCTTCTTTCTTCCTCTGTTTCCTCCTGCAACTTTCCTAATTACCCACCCTAACTCATACATATTATTATTCCTACAATAATCAGAAAGAATATACTAGGCCACACTTCCCAAGTATTGCTTCCCTAATACGTTATTGCTTCTCAGTACTTTTGTGCATTGCTTCCTAATATGTTATTATTCCTCAATATTGTCATGAAATGCTTCCAAATATGTTATTTCTCAGTGCTTTTGTGCTAAATTTCCCTTTAGTCTGTATTACCTATTAATGTCATCACTAGATTGTACTCGCTCTAGTTGTATTATTTTCAAATTGTTATTTCTTGTATGATTAACTTCTGTGTAATTGTATAATTTGTATATCTATTAATAACCTACTTAGTTTTGGAGCTCTTCTCCCCAGGACTCCATTGAAAACGGGTTCATTTGGCCCAATGGACTATCCTGGCAAACCAACTGCAAATAAAATAAATAAAACTGTCATATGCATTTCAATACCCAAGGCTTATACATTATCTAGTCATGTAAATATTCTCTGCATGGCAACAACGAAAAGGCTTTCAATGCTGGTAATTCTTTAACAATATACTTACTAAAGCTTACTTGCATCTTACAATATCCGACAAGCTTACTAAAGCTTACTTGCATCTTACAATCTCCGACAAGCTTACCTGATGTTCATTAAACCATGGCTACTTAAACAGAGCAACAGGGCACTGTGACAGCATACAGTTCCAGAATAAGAAGCATAAATCAACAGTACAAAAATCTGATAGAAAACCAAAACATTTTGCAAAATCAAGGACAGATGAAAAGCCACGGTCGTATTTGTGATCTACTTTGGATGGGGGAATACTCTGCACATTTACACTGCATAACTGCTCCTTGCCTTCCATGGACACATCCAGAGCCACTACAATGGGGAGAGTGGGGTGCAATAAGTATGTCACAATTTGAAATGTCTCTGGCTGACAGTGATGGCTCTGACACTCATACCTCTCAACTTCAGAGCAAGAAATCTGGACAAAGCCATACATAGAACTAGAAGTGTGACAAGCCCAAAAATAAGGCCAATTTTTAAATATTGCTCTTATAACTTAAATAGAACAGGTAGATCTTGCATTAGTACAAGTTTTCTGAAGGGTATGAAATCTGAAACTCAAATGTCTGCCATTATTTTCTAACTTCAATCTTTAATGACTTGCCACTAATTTGCCAGAAAAACACAATTTTATGAAAACGGACCAAAATGTGATGCAAAATACCTGTCAAAAAAGGGACACCTTTTTAATATTAACAGTTAACTTGAAGCAGCTAACAAAATAAGAGCATCCACATGCATTTCTGAAATAAAGGTAATCTATAAGTGATCATTACAGTTATATGTAATTGTAAACCCTCCACATTTTCTTCCAAAATTGCCATTTTGGAGGAGGGATTATTAGGGGAGAGCAACATTTTGAGCCAGAATTGGGGACAATTGAGATGTTTGGATATTCCTAATCTACAAAGTGATTTGCACGTACCTCTCAACCTCTTAATGCAGGAAATCTGAACAAGGCCAAATATATTGGGGAACATACAAACACTACTAAAAATTGCTCTTGTATAAACGTAAAGACAGTCTTGCATTAGCATGCATTTTTCTGAAGGTTATGACATCTGAAACTCAATGTCTGTCATTTAATGGCTTCATTCCTAAATGATTTGCTAGAAAATCACAAATTTGAGAACAAACCAAAATAAGCAGCAAATATCTATTCATTCTGCAAAGATATGGACAACTGAGAGGTATAGTTCAACCGGGCTGTCTGAGCTTGCTACCCCCTCACAAAATCATGGTCAAATGGAGCCTCCCCCCTGCAGCCATTCCAATGTCCCATTTATCATAAACACTAATGTGCATACTGCTTTACTTCTGCGATGATTTAGGATTTCATTTGAAAGTTTTATTTTGCATTTTACAGCACAAACCCTAATACATATCTGTTAAAGCAATGCAGTCTCACAATGAAAATAGACCAACATTAAAACTTCTCTGCTCTTGAAACTCACATGCATTGAAACAGCACTGAAACCCACTTTCAGAGAAAATACATTTTGCCAATGGCAAATATTAACTCTGGGCTGTCTACAAAATCATAGGCCCCTCGAACATAACATACACATGCTCTTGATACACCTTCCTGACTGTATTACATTATATTCCTTGTACAATACAGTACAGTTGTTAGAGAGCATTTTAAATTTATTGTTTTGAACATTTTTCCAGTAAACAATGAAACAAAAGCATCCACTAATGACAAAACTGCCCAATTCAGAACATTTCCATCATAAAAGTCTACTCAAGTCCACCAGTATCAGTAAAAAATACACAATCTCTGAAGTAGTAAACTCCACATTGAAAAAATTTGTAACTAATAAAGAGGTTGCTGCTAGCAAACACTTTATATGTCATTGTTTAATCTACAAATAAAGTGCCTGTTACTCTTGAAGAATAAATTGCTTTTGTTGCATGCAATAAAAAATGAAAAGCTAGTAATACCGCAATAGGGAATGGATAGCAAACTGTTAACAGGTTCATAGCTACTAGGTATCTTTGCCAAAAAGACTGCAGCATCCACGCCCTTTACAACACAATACAGCATCAGCAATGCATTTACCTACTGTGGGAGTAGAACCCACAGCCTTCAGCATCTAAAGCAAGTACACTATCTGTTGTGCTATTAACAATGCAAGCAGACTAAACACAAGCAGCACTAAACTTTTGCTCCCCTGCAGCTCTCAGCTCCTTGTAAAATCTACTCCGACACCCAGCTGTATCTCTGAACTTTTCAGCACAAGAAATCTGGAAAAAGCCAAAATTTATTGGGGGCGGGGGGCAAAAGGCCAAAAACCAGGGACACATTTTAAACATTGCTTGTATAATGTTTGAAAGTTGCTAGAATAAAATGCTGCGTTACCACCATACATTTCACTGCCACATCTTGAACCCAGGGGACCCCGTGCAAAACAGTCAGAGCAACATACCACTATGCCAAATAAACTGTTTTGTGAAAGAGGAAGACTGAAACTTAAATAGCTACCATTTAGTGAATTCAGTTCTCACCATAGCACAGCTGTCAGCCTCTTAGCACAAAAGACCTGAACAAAGCCAATAATGGGTGACTACTACAACCACCAAACATTCAGTGAATTCAGTTCTCACCATAGCTCTCAACCTCTTAGCAAATAACACCCGGACAAAGCCAGTAATGTAAACATATTCAGTGAAATCATTTCTTACCATAGCTGTCAACATTAGCAAAAAACCTGGATGAAGCCAATAAATACCTGAACAAAGCCAATACTGGGTGAATACAGCCCTCAAACATATTCAGTGAATTCAGTTCTTACCATAACTCTCAACCCTAGCACAAAACCTGGACGAAGCCAATAATGGGGGGGGGGGATACAGTCCCAAACACAGGGATACATTTCAAATATCCATCTTGTACACTTAGAAAATTGCTAGAATAAAAGCTTTTGTTAACATACACTTTCTGAAGAATATGAAGTCTGACAAGTGTGTCCATTTTTTTTAACTTTTGTTAACCAGGAAAGTCTGACTTTGAAAAAAAAAAAAAAAAAAAAGCTAAGTTTTAGCAGAGGCCCAGGGAGAAACACTCCAGACAGCCAAGAATAAAACCAGAGAACATGTAGCTGTCAGGCAACAAGGACACAAATGCAGAAACCACAGATTTTATGAGGAACAGAAAAAGTATGAGGGAAAATCCTGCAACATTTTCACAAATGGTGGTGGGTAGGGAATTCAGGCTCTTGCCACTTGGGCCCAAGGTACAGGGTTCAAGCCTTATTCACTACCCACCACCATGTACACCTGGGGCATTTTACACACACAGACACACACACACACACACACACACACACACACACACAC
The DNA here is from genome assembly GCF_019279795.1 of Protopterus annectens. NCBI lineage: Eukaryota > Metazoa > Chordata > Ceratodontiformes > Protopteridae > Protopterus > Protopterus annectens. The sequence continues at coordinate 234,405,387 of NC_056750.1, forward strand.
ACACACACACACACACACACACACTGAAAGTGCTCCATCTTCCTTCCGTTCGTTTCAGCTGCCGCTTGCTAAGTGTCAGGTCCTGCTCCCATCTTCCTGAAAGTGCTGCCGCTTGCTAGGTCCCGCCTGTGTGAGTTCCCACTCACAAACCTTAAACTGACAACGATGATGTCAGCACGCCTGCGACTGGACTATTTGGACTCCTTCTTAAAGGAGAATGTGCGTAAAAAAAAAAAAAAACTTTTTTTTTTTAATTATCTAGCCGTAGCCGATTCCAGGGGGGTGCAAGTGCACCCCCTTGCACCTGCCTGCGGGCGCCCTTGATTGGATTTGTCATCCAAGTTCTTGTTGAAAGTGTAATTAATGGACCTATAAAAGGTAAAAAGTTTTACCCCCTGTGTTACTGTTCATTGTGATGATGGTATCTTTACCTTTTGCTTAACTTCTTCCAGGAGCATCCTGCATAGGGAGCCTACAATCATCTGCACATGGTAAGCCAAACAATTTTATGTCAGTATTGATGAGCAGTTCAGAAAATATTTGTTTTTGTTGTTGGTTTCAGGACTGTTGTGTGTATTGCTGTACTGTCTGTAACTGTGGCACCACTGTTAGTTTGTTAGCATATGTTGGACTATAGTAATGTAGGCATTATTTTTTTTTCCTGTACTTGTTGCTTATTATCATGGGTGATCCTGACAGTGGAAGTGTATGACTCTTGCCACCTGATGTCAGAGTATCAGCAGACTCTGATGATGATGGTGGTCAAAGAGAAGCACAGTCAGGGGTGCAGAGGTTGAATCTGAAACTGAGGTTGACATACAGCCATCCCCTGTAATTCCATCGGACACAGACAGTAGGCCTATGCCTATTCATTCCAGTGAGCTCTCAGATATTGGACAGGTGGAGAGTGAGACAGTCAATCAAGGAAATGTGGTTACTGCAGCTGCAGTGCCTGTTGACTCTAGCTGTAGCCAAAGTGTGGGCAAGGTGTCATGCAGGAGGGTTGTTAGGGGTGCTCGGAGGAGGCCTGCTCTTCTTCCTCCACCTGATCCAGGTGTCTCTTCCTATGCCATTCAGAGTATGATTTGGGCCATCATGGAGGCACAGGCATATTCCTATAGCTCCTCCAAAGAAATGCTTAGGGTTGTAGATGTGGCACAGGCTGACATGTGTGACTGTCTCCACTGTATTGTTGATTCATTGGATCAGATGAATAACACACTGGAATGGGTAGTGTCTGTGATGGAACGTCTGCTGGGAGTGGGACGGCATCCTCATGGGTGTAGGTCAGCCACATCATCTACTGTTAGCTAACGTGGCTGTGCCCGATCATGGTTCCATAGTGGCAGTACTTCCACTGCTCTATCACTGGTTGAGCTGCCCACACCCAGATGTAGCAGACCATGGGGTCATGGTCCTGGGTGTCCTCATGACAGGAGCTTGTGCAGCAGACATCAGTCACATTCACGTAGCAGCAGTGCATCTGACTATGGGCGTTGATGTGCCAGTGCAACTCCTGGCAGAACCAGTTCTCATGGTTGGTTACAACAATGAGCTGCCACCTCTACCAGCATGGCTCACATCTGTCTGACATACCAAGATGGTGAGCTAGCACAGAGATTGGCTGTGTTCATGCAGACACTCACATACCAATTTCACATGAAGGACACATACAGACATAGACACAAGTTACATGGTTCAGCCATGAAGCTTAAAACTCATTTTGTCTCACAGGCTATTTGTTACTTTATCCAAATGTCTGCCTGCTACTCTTTCTTACTCACACACACTCACCGACCTTTTGTGTCAGCCTAGGCTTCCTGCTTCCCCACACAGCAGCCTGTGCAAGTGATGATAACTGTGCCATATCCCTGTTTTTTATCTTTTGGATTCAGGGATACATAAGTTTTGTGTCTGATATTCAGGGTACATAGCTGACTTAATACTTAGTACATCAGCATTTGTGATGAAGTACCAATTGTACCTTTGACTTGTATTAGTCTTAGAAAGTTAGACAGTAGATAGTATGAAACTGTTTGCATCAGTATTGTTAATGATCTTGTGAGGATTGTGAAGTCTGATACTGAAATGAGTCTTACTACTTCCTACTGTCTGTCTTTAATGATTTTTCAGTACAAACGTATGGTGCTAAACTGAGGGTATTTGCCGGCCATCAGTACTATTGAGAGGTATGACTTTGAAAATCAACAAGAGTTAATTTATGACTCCAAAGTAAAAGTCTGCATCCTGCAAAAAACAAGTATAATGTAGTAAAGTCCCAGGGCTATAGATTAGCTAGAATTACCACAGAGAAGGAACCCTTTCTGAGAAATCTGAACAATTTAGTGAATGATTTCCTTGTGAAAGGCTATGAAAGTCAGATGTTAAAAAACATCCTGGAACCCATTACAGAATTAAAAAGGATCAAAGTACCTTCACTCAACCTCCCTATTAGGAGAATATTAAGAAATTCCATGGAGAATAACAAATGCAAAAATAGCTGCATCTTGACATACACTGGATTATCACAGTATCAAAAATTATATTAATGAAAACTGGGCCATTGTCACAGGAAGCCCTTATCTGATTAACATCTTAGGTGAAGCCCCATCCTTTGTTTACAGGAAGGCCAGGAGCATTAGATATTTTGTTGAATTTAAACCTACACTATATGAGAGAAACACTAAAAGACGTGAAGCTAATTGTACATTCTGTATATGTATACAGCAAGGTGATAGTTTTATTGCCCTTGTTTAAAGGAAATTATTAAGACCAGTGTAGGGGTGACTGTAACATCACAAAAGTTATTTACAGGGCACAGTGCAATTAATGTGATGTGTTTTATGTGGACAAGACTATAAATAAACTTAAGCATAGGATTTCATGTCATCTGGCAGAGATCTGCTCTGGTTGCAAACATAATGCACTAGCCAAACACCTTTCTCTGCATAGAAGACACACAGGTTTTAGGTTCCAGATACTGGATCACATAGACATGGGTGATCTTGAAGGTGATATCCTGAATATACTAGAAAAATGTGAACTCGTATGGCAATTAAAGCTGAACTCTTTTCAGAACGCTCAAACTGAATTATTACTGTTCACTTAAAAGTGTACTGTAATGTAGACATTTGGCACATTGTCTACAGGACTAATTTTATTTTATTTTTCCACTATCCTTATTTATCCACTGTCATCTTTTTCCAGTTTTCCATGATCATTTCTTTCCAGTTCTTTTTAATACCATGGTGAATAATATTTAATAGTAGTTTAGAATATGTTTCTATCATCAGACCTCTTTTAGCTTAAATATGGAATACCTTTTCCACTTTATTACAAATTATTTTAATATCAATACTAGCCAATTAGTCTTTAATTATCACACATTTTGGTTATTAATAGTTTTTATGTAATTTATATTGGGTTATTAATTTATTTTAAGCAATGAGTTTAATGTTATTTTATATGGAGTTTTCACTACTTTTATAAGCACATTATTTTTTCTGTCCCACACTGGCCAGCACATAGTTGATGTACTTTTCCTGGTTTAATTTACTCATTAAATGTACACATAAGGCTGTATTCTTGTTTACTGTTTTATTACTATGCATATTGGTTAGTTTTAGTAAGATTTTTTGTAGATATATACTTTTAGGGTTCTTGTACACAGACCTGTAGAAGTCTAGAGGGACAAAAGTTATCTTTGTTAACAATAATTTATGGAAATAGATTATGGTTGGAGAATATATTTTTTCTCGATGCCAAAAGAAATATATATTTTTTTGATTGCAAAGTGGTCTAATGTTTAAATATTTCCAACCATGTATTATAATGTTGTTGATAAATTTACAGACTTTGTTTAATAATAATCTGTTTAATAAGAAGTGCTACATCATTATTTTATTTTTTTTTTATTTAAAGTGCATAAGGTTTAAATTATTAGGACATTTAGTAAGTAGGACAGTACCAGCACAAATATCACACAGATAAGGATGGGGGAAGGGATTTGAATTTGTTAACATGTATACTGCTACACTTTGGTTTACAACAAAATAAACCACTCCCATTACCGGATAACAGGTATATAGTCAGAAAGTTTGGGATCAAACTATCATTCTGTTTATTTTTTGTTTGGATCGCTTGTTTGTATGTGTAATAAAGGATTTTTAACTGGAAACAAACTGTCTACCCTGCTTGGATTACTTCCAGTTGCCTACTACATTTAATAATTCTGTATAATATTAATAATATTTCAAAACAACTTTTTTTGATTTAATACTTTTTAAGTTCACTACTTCTACTACTGTTTTCTGATTTTTTTCTGCTTTATAATATATAATGATTAACTACACATACAAGAATTGAAAAAACTTCCACACAGAGAAGTTTCTTACACTGTTTTGTTTTGGACCCGCTATACTAGTATGGTGGGTTGTTTGAGAATTAGGGGATACCACAGAGATTACTTCTTTACTGAGTGAATCTTTAATGTCTGAGGCCTACAACTTAATACTGGACAAATATAAGTCACATAAGTCTCTGCTGTTACATGTTAAGGTCATTTCTGTACAAATCACCCACTTTTTACTTGCTTGCAACCGCCAAGTAACAGCATGCAAGGATATGCTATTCATTCGTATTATTACACAATACACTCCAGGTTCAAAACTTACCTTGTAAATTCAACAGTTGCAACAGTTTTAATTCAGGGCCGACTGTCTGATGTTAGCAGTACACAGCCATTACCATAGGTAGGTAAATGTTGTGAGAGTAGCCTGGCATCAATGTTATTGTATGTATATAGGTAGGAGGAAGGTTTTAGCCCCTTAGGTGGTGAGTGTGCTACGCATTGCCTCTTAGCCAACGAGCGGGCATATTGAGCATACCGACATCTGCCTACACTCACAGCAGCTGCTAGTTCCACCTCTGACTCCTCACCTGTGTGTGGCTGTGGTGACATTGCCATTGGTGGCGGGATGTGTGCCCCTTCCCTTTGTTGATGCTGCTGAAGCTGTTTTCTTAGATGATGTTATATAGCATGGCACATACAGTGAATATTTCAGCACATGTACATGGATTGTACTGCAGGGCTCCCCCAGATGTATCCAGGTACAGGAACTGAAACTTCTGCAGCCCAAACACATGCACTATGATATTTCTGGTTTGAGCATGTGCCTTATTATGGCATTCTTAAGCAGGTGTGTGAGCATTCCTGATGGTCATCATCAGCCACCGATCCAGTGCACAACTTGCATCCCCAGTAAATGACCCTATGAGATATCCCCCCAGTGAACATCTGATACAGTTGGGAGGTGTGCCAGATATGTGAGTGGTGGTAACTGCCTGGGTTACCAGCACACATGTTCCAGATGATTCCGTTGGCATTACACATGACTTGACAGTTAATAGAGAGGAAGCCCTTTCTATTTATGTAGAGCCTTCCCTGTTCCCTGGGCTGTGCCTTAATTTCTATATATGTGCAATCTATGGCACCCAGTACTTCAGGGTATTGTGCTATAGGGTAGAACTCTGGCATATTTCTGGCCCTGTCCTCAGGAATATAAGGAAACTATATGTTGTCACTGGCATGCTGTAGCATAGCATTCAGGAAATGATGGAGGATTCTGAATGCTGATGCATATGATGCCCCCAGCATGTGCCATGTTGGTCTCTGAAAGGTAACTGCAACTAAAATTCTAAGAGCTACACATACCTTTGTCTCCACTGAGATGGGTTCCCCTTGGTTTACCCTGGCTCTGAGGTGAGGACGACAGAGATTGCAGAGTTCCTGTAGTGTGTCTCTATCCACCCTGTAGTGCTCTACAGTTTCCATGTGTGATATGTCAGACAGAGTCTGAAAATTCTTCTCCTTCTTGGCCATGGTCTATTACCAGCAGCAGCTACATAGACGTCAGCCTGTTGCACATACACATGAATTAAAGCAACAGCAGCCCCTAACATTGTTTCTGTGTAGACTCCTTTCAGTGGCTGTATTCCAGTAGGTTTTGAAATTCACAGGGAAAACCAACACTGGATCTACACAGTTGCTTTATAGCTTGTTGAATAGCTCCTCCATCTTGGATTGGATGATTAGCATACAGTTCAGCTGCTTATACTGCAATTAGCATGCCACTGTGTTTACTTTTTTGCCTGGCTCTACGCAGCTCTACACTATGTAGAGCTGCATACTGAATCTAAAACAGTCTGCTGCCATATATGCTTTGTGCTGTGCGATGCACATGGTGTAAGTGGCCTATGTAGGCTTTACTGGCCAATTTGCTAAATAAGTATATAATGGAGGATTACAATTAGAAGCTGAATCATAACCTAGTTGTTATAGTTTTGAGAAAACAATGTTAAGAAATTCACCACAAAACCAAAGCAAAGAGATTTACTAGCTTCACATATTACCAGTTACAGACAAAGAGAGAAAGAAAAAGGATTCATGAATGCTAAGTGTTTTATTGCTTTGAAAAGTGACAATTCTCTTAAAGCAGTTCTACAGTTCTTTGCAATAAAGAAAGAAAAAAGAACTATAGCAGTGTAAAGTGATTTCCAGCTTTGAAAGCTGTCATGTACTAAGCATTGGACTGACAGTGATCAAAAATAAAATATCTCTGGGATTCAATAAACTCTGTAGGTTTCACACAAAGCCTACATGAAGTTTACATGTTTTCATGGTGGTTCTCGGCAAGTAGCAGTGTGCAATGCATATTCATACAGCGCACCATGTTTAAGCAAGGTTTCGTGGTTGGCAAGAGTGTTGCCAGCTAGGAAAGCATGTAAGCAAACAGGGATAGTACTCCTATTTAAACCAGAGAACTGACGATCCGCAGTTTTGCACAGAATACCACAATGATCTCCAGGGTTTCATAGATAGCTCTCAATCTGCAAAACACCTGGACAAAGACCAATACAATGGGGGGCAATGACCCAGAAATAGGGACATATTTGACATATTTGCCTTATAGAAATGTGCTAGACTAACCAGGGTTTGTGTTAAGATACATATTCTGAAGGATATGAAGTCTGAAACTCAAATGTATGTAATAATGAGACACATCAATCTTGATATTATCGCAGTGATATGGCATAAAGCCACACATTTCATAAGGAACACATCTGGACATTGTGTGAAAATCTGGACAGTTGAGAGGTATGATAGTTATGTATATTTATTATTTTATTTTATTTGACATTTGTTAACTGGGTCTGTCCAACTGGGCCAGAGGCCCATTTTCAGTGGAGACCCGAGGAGAAAAGCTCCAAAAATACAGACAATATTAGGTACATCAGATTAACACTACAGATAATTGAAGGTACATAAGATTTACATTCAAGTAAAAAATAAATTTACAATACATTCAAGTAGCAAAGAAATTTACACTGCATTGTATTTTTTTTGCGAAAGTATGAGCAGCAAAGGACTTAATATAGAGAGAACAATTGATTATATTGATTAAGTAAAATAGAGAGAAGTATTTAGACCTGGGGAAGTAATAGTTAGCTATGTACATGGGGTGAATGTAGTAGGGGAAGGGATCCATTTAGAAGTAAGACTATAAGTAAAGGGAGGATGCTAAAGAGGTAGTATAGTAAATGGTCTGTGAATGTGTATATTGTCTAAACATAGTTAAGGACAGTGTATACAGTGCAGAGTATTGTAAAATCCCATTCCTGGCATTCTGTACTGAAGCTGTGTAAATGATCTATAAGGGTACACATAAACACTCAGTGGAAGTGTGTGTATTGAATAGGGACACACAGATGAACTGTAGGAATGAACACAGGGAAAGAGGGCAGGTGAAACTCCCTCTAATACAGCACAGGAGGGCATGTCAATGGAAGATGGCTGTAGCTGCAACAACAATCACATATTTATATGGTGCAGTAGGGACTGCGCATTGAAAATGTCTATTATGTGACTGCCAAACAAGGTGACATAACAATGGGGAGGATGGGTGTATGAGATAAGTATCCTTACATCAAAATGCAGAGGATATCTATCAGGGATCCGACATACAATAGGTGTAGGGTGTACATTGTGAAGTTGTGCAAACTGATATACCTGAATATGACTGTACTCACAGCAGAGGTCTCAAGGTGGCCACAGGTAAAGGATCATGGAAAAAATTACAAAAACTAACCACAATCATGGACAATATCAAAATAATACCGCCAGTACTCCCATGTCTCTGAATTTACATATGTGATTTAGAGTGATCAGAGATGATTCTGCACAAACACTCTTGTACAACTATTATAACATGTCTGCACTCTATGAGGGTAATCACGCACACTGTCCTGGCACCGTAATACCTTCTGGAAATGTTAGGACAGACACTGCTATCGATATTATGATCAATACAGACTAGCTGACTGGTGTGCATGGTATATATATATATATATATATATATATATATATATATATATGTGTGTGTGTGTGTGTGTGTGTGTGTGTGTGTGTGTGTGTGTGTGTGTGTGTGTGTGTGCCATTAATGTTGTCAAACACCTATGTATGTACTGTGTGCATCACCAGAACAGGTAGTGCAATGCATCTGGTGTAACAACTTGATAGATATTCCACACCTTCACACAGTAATGTTTATGCCACAAAAAGAATACCTAGGTATGGCCAATAAGCTGTGTTACAGCTCTCTGTGACAAAGGTCACTTCAGTTACACATCAGTGGACTATGTGTAGGGAGGTACATGAAGAAGGGTGCATTGTATTCAGTTATTGGTGGGATGAAGGCTGAGAACTATGGAGGTATTATGGCCTCTGATGTGGATGTCCTTCACATACTCAGTACTTGTGTTACATATAAGGTGGAGGATGTTCCACTTACCATCTACCCCAGGACACAGGTCACATACCTATTGTTCTGATTACAGGGTGTGATGTCCATATTATACTCAGACTGTGTGTTTGTTTTCTTCACCTAACAAATTCCCCCCTATTTTCTTGTCTTTGCAGATGTTGTTATGGCTGTAGCAGAAATCTTTTAGTACGTGTTGATAGTGTCTATATTGTACTAATATCACAGTTGGAGTCAATAATTGCCCAAAATCTGTAGTCCTTCAGGCAGCTGTTTGAACTCAAGATGTGTATGTCATCTGTGATGTCCATCACTTAAATAATGAACAGGAAAGAGCCTAGCAGACAGCTCTGATGTACAGACCTGATCACTTGTCCTGAGATATAGGTCACTTCACATATTTCATCATAGTGAGATGTCATGTATGTGATACACTGGTATACCCACTTGGTGATATAGCTGTTTATGGCCACATCTGACAGTGTTGATTGAATAACTCAGTTTGCATTTGTGTCAAATACCTTGACCTGGTCAAGTTCCACAGGATGATAGATTTGTCATCATGCATACCCTCAATGACCTTTTTGAGGACATCTATCAGATGTAACAGACATTATGTAGCATTAGCACAGCTCTGTTGCACACAGCAGGGATATTACTAATGTCCATTTAGAAAAGGTCCATGATAACATGTTGGTCTACCTCACAATTGAGAAGAGTCAGGATGTGTCTATACATGCATGCATCAGGTGGTGCCCCATCTATCTCAGATGGATGCATGTTGATGTACATCCTTCTAAAGGACCATAGCCCATGTGGAGGGTGTGTTAAAGTGTGGAGTCACCCCATAAATGATTTGCGATGTTGTCACAGCCTATTGATTCTGTATGATAGGCCTGGTGAAGGTAAGACAGTGTATACTGCCTATCTTGATCTGGACTAGAGTTTTGACACAGTCCCCCAAGCAGGTGTCATTGAGAAACTCTCCCAGCTGGGGATTAACCCTTACATCACTAGATGGGTAACGAATTGGCTCACTGACAGAACACATACTGGGAAAGCTGGGGAATCAACCTGTGCCAGTAGAGCTTTCACCACTGGCAAATCCCAGGGATCTGTGATTGGCCCTTTGGTGTTTGTAATCTATTTCTCAACAGTTCAGGCTAAAGTATATGGCCTTTGGCTTACCATGTTTGCTGATTCTTGCTTACTGGGTGCAATCATTGAGTCCACCAATGACAATAACATACTACAAGAGGAGCTAACACAGACAAATGATTGGTGTCAAAGCCACATGATCTGCAAATAAATGCAGAAATGTGTCTTTATTTTGTCCTTCTGAAAAGTGGAATTCCATGCTAATTACAGCATTGACAACAGTCCTTCTATACCGAAACCCAGTGATGCAAGCATTGGAAACACATGTAGATAGCAATCTGAACTTTGACCACCAAGTGTCCACAATGGTATTGAAAGCCTATGTTGTGCACATCATAAATCATGCCATCATATTCAGATCTTAGGATTGTATGACAGCACTATACTCAAACCTCATCAGAACACTAATAGAGTATAATGCTCTGTTTTGCATGTACCTCTCCAGCTGGAGAGACCACGGGGGTTTCTCATCAAGAAAACACATGGCCTACAAACCATGCCATGATGTATGTGGATAGACTGAAAGCCATGTAACTATAATCTTTATCATATAAGATAAGGTGACTTCTGTCTGGCCTCCAGGCCAGTCTATAACCCTGCCTTGGTGGGAATACTGAATATCCACAAATCAGATATAGCTGATGACATCAGCAGTGTCTGTTGAGGAGAATATGGCAATAACAGTGTCCCACATGCTGGTGTAAAAGGTTCTCTGCAATGTCAATCAAGAGAGCAAACACACATACGTGCACACACACACACACACACACACACACACACACACACACACACACACACACACACACACACACACACACACACACAGTCAACTGCAGTAGGGATAGAACCCCTACCTAAGTACACAGAATACAGAACTCAGTACTTTATGCAAGGGCCACAGGTCAAGTCTGACTTGCAATGTCTCAGACAACACTTTATAGCTAATTACATCAGCAGTGTCTGTTGAGGAGAATACGGCAATAACAGTGTTCCACATGCTGGTGTAAAAGGCTCTCTGTAAAGTCAAGCAAGAGCACAAATGCATACACACCCAGTTGACTGCAGTGAGAATAGAACCCCTCCCTATCTAAGTACACAGATTAGAGAAAGCAGTACTTCACGCAAGTTCCATGGCACTAGTCTGACATTTACAAGACTGCAGACCAACTTATAGTGGATGACAAAAGGGGGCCATGTTAGAGAGAAGATGCTGGGAGGTCTGCATAGGTTCATAGCTTCATAGGATCTTAGGAGGTTACTAGCCTAGTGGGCCTAGGGTGTTTACAAGCATAGCCATGTAAAAACACAATGGCCCTTATAGACCATAGTTAGATGGTCATTGTTAGCAGAGTGATTTTGTGATCAGCACCAACTGGCCCTGTCCATGAGGGACATAGGAACTACCCCAGGGGTGAATTAACAATTACCCAGCCAGTTGGCAAGGCTGTGCTTGAATAGGGTAATTGAGGAGCACTACTTCACATGCAGTTGGAGCCTATTACAGAGGAGTGGCAATTGCTGGGATATACATCTGTCTCCCCAGCATGTTCTGTTTATGTCACAGGCTAGGTTGAGATCCCTGGAGCAAGTTATTCTTCTCCCATTTGATCTGCAGATGTCAAGTATTTGCAGTAGGGCAGGGTCTGACACTACTCTGTAGGCCAGGCATAGGTCACCTCTCAGCAGCCTGTGTGATAGTGAGTACAGTGCCATGTCTTTCAGTCTTTCTATGTATATCATGATTTGGAGGCCTGGGATTCTCCCGGTCACAAACCTCTGTGTTTTCTCCAGATGATGCAGGTGTCTGGTGAGGTAAAGACAGAAGGGAGTATTGTACTCAATTAGTGGTGTGATAAGGGTAGAGTACTGCAGAGCAAAGCTATGACCTCGCTGGTCTTGGATGTGATGGCCTTATTTATTAGGTCCATAATGTAGAATGACTGTCTCACCACTATGGGTACATAGTGACTGAAGTGTAAATTGCTATCAACATGTGTTCCCAAGTCTTCCAACACTGTGTTTGAGCTTAGAGGAGTGCTACATATATCATAATTATCAGGGGTACTTCACTGCCAAAAGGGACAATGAATTATTTTTTGCATTAAGGTTCAGTCTGTGCATTTGGCACCAATCATTTGTCTGTGTCAGTCCCTTCTGTAATATGTTAACATTGTTGGGGGACACTATATGACTGCATCCAGTTGACAGTCATCTGCAAACTTGGTAAACCATGGGCCATCTACCTTTACCTGGTCTTCAGAGAAATAGTTTCCTGAAAGTTGAGGGCCCAGCACAGAACCTTGTGGTATTCCACTGGTAAGTGGTCTAGTGGTGAAGGTGCAGTCCCCAACTTTGACATTGTGTGCTCTGTCAGTGGGAGCCAGTTGGTGATCCATCTAGTAATGTAAAGTCTCAGATGGGAGATTTTCTCTTTGATACCTGAATGGGGGGATAGTGTCAAAGACCTTGGATAACTCATCATTAAGCAGTATGTCCTGTTATCCCTCATCCAGGTCTTTGGGGATCAGTATCAAAGAAGTCCACTAAGTTTAATAAGCAAGATCTACCATTGGCAAAACCAAAGTGGGTCAGGTCAAGTTTGCTGAAGGTCACCTATGTCCCTATGGATAAGGTCCATGCTGATTCCTTCCCTAACCTTGCAGATTATGTTTTTAGGCTTATGGGTCAATAGTTCTAGTTTTGCATGTTAATAGATTGAGGTGCATTGCATATCACACAACATTTGATATTACTTCTGTAGTGTAGGTGATATATGTGTGGAAAAAGTACTGAGACACCAAGGTTGTAGTGCTGGCGGGGGGGGGGGCAGCATATTGCTGCTGTATTGTAAATATGTGACATATTGTTAGACAGGGCCTTCAGTTTGTTATGTTTCCACATGTAATTTCCTGTCATAGACAGGAAATGGGTAGAAAACAGCAGTAATACATAATAATATTTACTTTTCCATAGCATGTTGAGCAGCGGGTTTGCATGACAGTTGGCACAGTGTTTGTGCATGCAAGATACACATTGCCAATACTGTTCATGTTTGCACATAGATAAGCAGTGTGCAAACACAAGCTTCATTGCTAAAGTCTGAGAGCTGAGTCTATGAAACACAACTGCTGCTTAACTGACTCTGTGGCAGCAGGTGTAACTGCACTGAGCAGATAATACTGGGTTTGTATCCAAGTGTATCTAATATAATTACTTCTAAATAAACATTGATAATGCAATGACATGAATTCTTTATATTACATCAAGTAGCATTGTGCGGAAGTAACCACAGCATTTTGCTACCGCTCACCGTCACTGCACATTGCTACATGATGCGCATCTCCAGAGAAACAGAGAGCCCAAAAAAGTGAAGGGATCCATTGCTTATTCTGCTACTTATGTGTGTTGTCTGTGATTCTATTTTTTGACTGTATTAAAGGTGCCAAAATGGGGAAGATAGGAAAGTGGTAAAATGTGGAGCAAGCGGGGGAAGAACAAAGAGAAAGCAGTACAGGAATGTGCAGAAGGGAGGTAGGAAAGAACCATAGCTATCCATCTCTTTAACAGTTTAAAACTGAAAATATATGCAGAATATTAATTGAATTTGGACTGTTGCCTCCACAAAAAGGGGTGATCACAACACAATCATGTCGTATAGTCAATCTGACTAAATCAAATGTGTCAAGAAGACACATGTGCAAAATGGAGAGCTCTGTATGGAATGATTTTTTTTCTTTTTGTGGGACAGGTGCCTATTTTTATTTCAGTAAGAGGGGAATGTTAGGTATGTTGGCATCAGGTAAGTTGGGTAGGTGCGGAAACAATTGTAAACATACAAGACAAAAACACAAGAGGCAGGGATGGTGATGGATGCACACAGTTGTGGGATACTATGATTGGGGTGAGGGAGGGGACAGTGTAGGCCCATGCCTGTCAAGCTTGAAGATAGTGAGAATCAAGTCCTCACCCACTGGACTGTCATCGCTGTCACCTTACTCTGCTAGTGGCTGGAGTGTTTGATGTCGCCTCCTCCTATGGACCATGAAGGAGAGCAGCTTCTCCATCCGGCTTAGGCATACACCAATGGTGCGGCACATGACCCTACACACCATCTCTGGCAACTCATTGCAGGTGATGAAATCACTGCCTCCATCAGTGCTTCCAGAGGGTACCACTGCATAAGCTTCTAGAGGAGGACTACATGAGGGCACATGTAGTGAAAGGGCAGCAGAAGCATTGCTGCCAGGTTGGCTCCCAGAAAGTCTGGGCATTGGTGCTGGAGCCAGTAGAGCAGGGGCAGGCTGATCCACTTGGGCTGGGATACCTTGCTGTGCTGTGGAGCACCTGGATGAATGGAAACATTCTGATGACACATAATAGAAAATAATAAAACCGAGATAAGGGTCGGGGTGAGAGAAAAAAAAAGAGATAAAAGTAGTACCATCATATGTGACATACAATGCATTACTACAATTATACTACTCTTTTATATTAGGTATTACAATGTAAGTATACCTCCTAACAGATACCCATTATACTACAGATTGCTGAAAGTAATTATTGAAATGTGCATCTATTGCACATATGCATGTTCCAGTTATAAAGATTACAGTTTACAGCAGGGTATTTGTGCCACTGATATAGAGTTTTTAATTTAATGTAAATATTATTGAAAAAATATCAGTATTGTATATTGTATAGTTATGAATTGTGGTATTTGAACCCACAACCTCTAACTACAGTCTAATATTGGACTCTTACAACTGGTTTGTGCTACAGACTAATGCATGCATACTTAGTTTTACAATTGGGATATCCATGCTCAATTTGATACAACTCTATAAAATACCAAAAAAGCTATCTTTAACTTTTAATGCTACAATAACACTTCTGTTCTGCTGCATACATACCATACCACTTGCTTCCCTCAGTTTGTCCAATCGAGTAATTTGGACCTGCACATTGAACTCATGCTCCCTGGCAGCTGAGAAAAGAGCAGAAAAGAACAGGAAAGCATTATGCATACCAGTCTTGCCTCTATTAAGCTTTCTAAGTCTTACAAGTACTCTTTATTTCATACTAACATAGCTGTAAGATGTCTACAGTCTCAAATTCCTCCAACCGGTGGTTAAGAGTATCCCTTTTTCTCCTGTGTAGGTCATTGAAATGATGCCTACATTGCTCTTCAGTAGATGGGATACCAGTGGCACTGGATACAGCCTAGGCCAAACTATTCCATTTCTCAGACATGTACTGGGAGCCAGAATAGTCCCCCTGCAGAAGCCTTTGGCTGTGGTGCTTTACCAGGAGTCCACTGAATATCCTGGACACCCCACCTCTGTGCTCAAAACCTGGCACCTTCCCCAATAACACCAGCCATGTCAACCAGCAGAACTAGAGCAATGGAGACTGATGCTTTCCCAACAGTTTCAGTTATCACATTCTGTGGTAGTGCGTAAACCTGAGCAAACTCTTTGCACAATATTAAGCAGAGACCAGCAGTGCCAAGCAGTGAGATATTAAATAATTACAATTGGAAGGTAAATCTGACATCTGGCCTTAGTTTGAGGGTTGTCTACTGATAAAGCCTGAAAATATATATTGGAAATTGGAAGGTAACTGTTAGGTGAGTTAGCTTTGCAGACATGCACTGGGGGCATAAATGTAATGACCTGACACATTTATTTTTACCATTATACACTGAGAAAATTGATTTTTTACACTGTACGATTCAAACATAGGCATAAGGGATAAAACATTTTCTTCCACAGTATTGATTTTCCATCTTTGCCAGAGAAGAAGTGCTGCCCAGGCATGGTCAGGAATCATACATAAATACAGGTGACAGTATGAGCTGTTACACATGTATGTTTGTGACCTGACAAGGTTATTGAATATAAATACAGTTGTGTCTGTGTCTTAGGCAAATGTGAAGCCCATGCAAGTCCTGATAGCAGAATTATACTTACAGAACTATAGTACACAATATATCCTCAAGGATCTAGGACTCTCCGTCAAACACACATTTCACCGAAATGTAAATGGGCAAGCTCAAATTCGCGAAAGTGCCTCTTATTAAAAATGCACTTTCGCAAGAAGGTAAGCAAACACATAGTTGTTTGCACGTAGGTTTAGTTGTACATCAACATGTGGTGTAGATTGTACAACTAAACACACTGTTGCTTAGATCGTGGTACAGTGGGGATAAGGGAATATTCCCTTTTCCCCACTGTAGTGTGATCTCGGAGTGGGAATCTTAAAGTATGAGTAGTCTTTTTTTTTTTTTTTTTTTTTTTTTTTTTTTTTACGAAAGTGTGTTCGGTGGTTTATGTTTCGGTGAAACGTGTGTTCAATGGAGAGTCCTAGATCCATCCTCAGTCATATATCTGAAAACAAAATAATGGTGTCTCATCCCTCATACATATAATTCATACCAGTTCCAGTATATAAAGTGTTATTGAGAGTGAATATAATGGGAAGTGGAACAACAGTAAAAGTGTATGTAATATCCTATATTAGAATCCAGGACCATGTGTAGGGCAGTCCTACACTTAAACCTGTTGCCACAAGAATGTTGAAGTAAGACTTATCTATTTCAGTTGATTGCTATAAACTGCAGTGTCACAACAGTAAGAAAAAAGGTTGCACACCCTTTACTAGAACTCAGGATCATCTGTACTTCAGCCCTGCACTGACACCTGCTGGCACAGGACTACTTACATGACATTCCCTAATTGAATAATCGTTCTTAAGATCCCTGTGTTAACCATCACTCAGCGCCTCTTAGTGGGTTTGCATGGTGCCCAACAGAATTAATTGAATGTATCTAGATTCTGTTTTTGGCTGTCTGGTTCCTGTCTGAATACATTCTGTCTGCTTCCTGGGTGGTACTGTTGTCCAGTTTGTGCACTGTCAGGTTTCACGCAAATGAGATAAGCACAGCCAAACCTGACATTCATTTTCTCTATTTCCCATGATTGCACTAAGCACCGCATCGGGAAAACAATGGACCCAAAAAACGTAAAAGAAAAGGAAAAAAAGGACAAGTGGTTGAAATGAGGAAAAGCAATCTATGACATACTCACTAGAAAATATTGGCACACATGAGATATGTTTACATAGGTCTGGAGTTGAACTGTCACTCCAGTGAACCTTCAGGACACAGGAAGGGTGCCTTATCCCTGTTTGCCACACAAACAGCTTTGCAGAAAGTAACTGAAATCATTCTGCATACAACCACCTGCAACATCATCTACAGCAATATGAAACCATACAACTGTTATTTGTACATTTATTATTTTTGGATGTCGTGGACTTAGTGATCACACAGTTATTAGTATTGCCTGCAAATATACAGCTCTGTGTTACCTCTCTGTGTTTGTTGGTCATTCTTCACTTATCATACCAGCAATCTAAGACATGCAGTCTGTAAGCCAGTCTTTATCATTGTCCTTAAAATGTGTGAGTATATTAAATGGAAATAATATCATATGCAGTTGCCAACAAATAAAGGGGAGGTTGGATGTTAATGAACAGAACTTGTGAATTGTGTGCTGCTTATTTACATTTCCAACCTTACATCTAACCCTTTGTAAGTCTAACCTGACACACCCACTGGATGTAGTGCAGCCTGCAGTGCTGTTGTGTTTTCCTTCTCCTAATCATTCACAGTTGCAATCCATTAAAAACAAACACTGAGAGATTGCCTGCACTATGTCTACATCACAGAACCAAGTGTTTGGGATTCAGCATTTCTAATCAGTTCACACCTAATTTGCATCTTCACCATGCTAACAGCCCTGGCTCTACACCATATGAAAAGGCAACTGTATAGCTTGGAAAACTGAAGGCGAGGAGACCTGTTTATGTGGAGAACACAGAACAAAGGCTATTACTTTGGGATATATCTGCAAAGAGGATTGCTGAACTTGAGAAGGTATGATTGCATTTTGTCAGTTACATACTGCATATGCTGGAATGTCATTAAAAATCTGAAGCAAAGGCTTTTATACTTTTATATGCATGCATTTGTTAGAAGTGTACTGATGCCATGGGCATGTTTGTCAAGGCATTTCAAAGGTATACATAATTGACAATACCTTAAAATGGAATGTTCTGTGATAAACCTGTAGACATGTTTCAGGGACAGTTCATTTGATAACACCTTTAGCATTTCAAAGTTGGTTTGTTAGCAAAATGTGTCATTTGTCTATTTTTTTAAGGGGGCAGAAAAGCTGCATTTCTACTATGGTGCAAACAAGGACATGTTGCTATTGTTACTCTCCTTTTTTTGCTTTCAGACTTGTTCAGATTTCAGATTTCTAGACTGTTTTATGGTTCTCTGGTGGGTAATACTGAAATGCTACCTTTTTTGTTTTATCTGGGAACAGTTATTTTATAGTTATGTGATACTTATGTGTATTATCCTTCTGTTGACTTTTAGGGCATCTAGGACTAAGCCACCCAGGCATCTCAATCCTTGAAGACAATCATTCACTGCTGCTGAAAAACATGTTATTGTCAACGCTTTTAGGAAGCATGGTACCTTCCTGCATGAAAGGGGACAGGGAGATATGTCACGCAGAATGCAGATTTGGCAGCAGATTGTTGATGATGTTAATGCAGTGGGTGGCCACATCAAGACATATGAGCAGGTGTGCCATAGGGCTGCTGAGATGATCACATCTACATGGAGGAGAGCAGCTGCAGTGAGCTATGATCAGATGGGTACCGATGGGGCCAGTGCAACTTCTGGCAGAACCAGTTCTCATGGTTGGGGACAATAATGATGAACTGCCACATCAACCATGCACGGCCCACACCTCTCCAACAAACCAAAATGTAGAGGTAGCACAGAGTCTGGCTGTGTTCATGCAGACACTCACACACCAGTTTCACCTGGAGGACCCCTACAGACACACACACAACAGTTATAAGGGTCAGCTGTGCAGCTTAAAACTCATTTTGTCTCACCAGCCATTTTCTGGTTTATCCAAATGTCTGCCTGCTTCTCTTTCTTATTCACAGACACTCGCCGACCTTTTGTGTTAGTCTAGGCTTCTGCCTCCCCACAAAATACCCTGTGCAAGTGATGTTAACTGTGCAATATTCCTGTTTGTATCTTTTGGATTCAGGGATACATAAGCTTTGTGTCGGATGCTCAGGGTGCATGCTGACTTAGTGCCTAGTATATCTGCATTTGTTATGTTGAACTAGAAATTGTACCTTTGACTTATATTGGGCTTAGAAAGTTAGACAGTTGATAGCATCAAAATTTCCCAACTTTATTGTGAATGATCTTGTGAGGGTTGTAATGTCTGAAACTGCAATGTGTATTATTACTTTCGAACTTCTCTCTTTAATGATTTTCCAGTACAAACGTATGATGTTAAACTGAGGGAATTCAGTGACCATCGCCACTTTTGAGAGGTATGACTGTGTGAATCTGATGCCTGAGGCCTACTGCTTAATAATGGATACATATAAGTCAAATAAGTCTCTGCTGTCACATGTTAAGGTAATTTCTGTACAAATCTCCCTCCTCTTACTTGCTTACAGTACCAAGTAACGAAATGCAAGGATATGCCACTCATTCATATCATTACACAATATACTCCAGGTTCAATACTTACCTTGTAAATGCGGCACTTGCAAAAGTTAGAGTTCAGAGCTGACTCTGTGTGATGCAAGTAGTACACAGCCAATACATGAGTAGGTAAAGGTTGTGAGAGTTGCCTGGCATCAATGTTACTATATGTATCTGAGTAGGAGGAAGGTTTTGGGCCCTTTGGTGGTGAGTGAGTATTCTATGCATTGTATCTTAGCCAGTGTGTGGGCATACTGAGCACACCTATGTCTGCCTACAAACACAGCAGCTGGTGGTTCCCCATCTGACTCCTCATTTGCATGTGGCTGTGGCGACTTTGGTACTGGTGGTGGGATGTGTGTTCCTTCCCCTTGTTGATCCTGCTGAAGCTGTTTTCTCAGGATAATGTTGTGTAGCATGGCACATGCTGTGAATATTTCAGTACATGTTCATGGATTGTACTGCAGGACTCCCCCGGATGTATGTAGGCACTGGAACCATGACTTTAGCAGCCCAAACACATGCTCTATGATATTTCTGGTTTGACCGTGTGCCTCATTATGACGTTCTTTAGTGGGCGTTTGTGTACATTTCTGATGGGTGTCATCAGCCACGGTTCCAGTGCATTACCTGCATCCCACATTAAATGACCCTGTAGGCTATCCCCCCTAGCAAACCTCTGGTACAGTTGAGAGCTGTGCCAGATATGTGAGTCATAATAACTGCCAGGGTTGCCAACATACACATTCAAGATGATTCCATTAGCATTACACACAAGTTGACAGTTAATAGAGTAGAAGCCCTTACTATTAATGTAGAGCCTTCCCCATTTCCCAGGTGGAGCCTTAGTTTCTATATTTGTACAATCTATGGCACCCAGTACTTCAGAGTAGTCTGCTACAGGGTAGAACTCTTGCATATTTTTGGCCCTGTCCTCAGGAGTATGGGGAAAATATGTGTGGTCACTGGCATGATGGAGCATAACATTCAGGAATTGATGGAGGATCATGGATGCTGATGCCTGTGACACCCCCAGTATGTCCCCTATTGGTCTCTGAAAGGTATCTGTAGGTAAGATTCTAAGTGAGGACGACAGAGGTTGTAGAGCTCCTGCAGTGTGTCTCTATCCACCGTGTAGTGCTCTACAATTTCCACATCATGTAGGTTGTGATAAGTTACCCAGGGTCAGAAAACTATTCTCCTTCTTGTTCTTGGGCTATTAGCAGCAGCAGCAGCATAGACTTCAGCCTGTTGCATATACACATGAATTAAAGCAAGAACAGCCTCTAACCTTGTTTCGGTGTAGACTCCTTTCTGTGGCTGTATTCCAATAGGTTTTGAAATTCACAGGGAAAACCAGCACTGAGTCTACACTGTTGCTTTATAGCTTGTTGAATAGCTCCTCCATCTTAGATTGGTTAATTAACATACAATTCAGTGACTTATGTTGTAATTAGCATGCCATGGTGTTTACCTTGTTTGCACAGCAGTGCCCACCACTTGCTGAATCCAAAATATTGTGGTACCATGTGTGCATCGTGGCACGATGAGCACCGCAAGTCTGTAAAATACTCTTAACACATTTTAAAGTAGATGTTTCCTCCTCTTACAATTATTTTGCCCCCAACCCTATATTACATTACTAAAAACCCTTTCCATAACAATACCACTACTAAGACAACACATGCTCAATGTTGTTTTGTAGCTGGAATTTGCTAACACGGAGGATTTTTATTAGTAGAGAAGTATTTAATGTTTTGTTATTCACTCTTATCATTCAGAGTTTTGTGATTCTCTCTTTTTTGTTCTACCATTTGTGATTCTCTCTTTTGAGTTTTCAGCGTTTCATGAGAGAATTATATATATATATATATATATAGTTTATTATCACAGTCTCAAAATACACAACTGTCTAAAAATCTTGAATTCTGAATCCCCCAACCAATGTGGACCCGGAAACAAGTGCTAACATAAATCCTGCAGGGGGATAAGTCCAGGAGTTCAATACTTTAGTCTTTGGTGTTTTAGTCTTGTGGTTATAATTTTTAAGATTATGTGGTCAGGATTGAGATAGCAAATCATATATATACATATATATATATATATATATATATATACATCCATACATACACACACACACACACACACACACACACACACACACACACACACACACACACACACACACACACACACACACAGACACACACACACACACACACACACACACACACACACACACACACACACACACACACACACACACACATGCTTACACATAGACACACACATATGGGGGTGAGGGGTGAAGCATGTTTAAAAGACTTTGTCCTGGGTGCCTGGATAGGCTGTCTGCCTTTGCTAAGCCATGCAAGGTTTGGCATAATGAGCCTTTTGAAATATAGTGCAATGATCAGCTGGAATGTATGCCTCCAGTTACAGTATGTTACTGGATAAAGTCACATGTGTTAGGCTAGCTTTTGGTGCATTTACAGTATGTATGACTATGCTACCTTGTGGTGGAAAGTGTTAAGTGTTCCTGGGAGTCTGTTGCAGAGTTATATTATTTTAGAAATTATGTATTGTCTATATTTTGTTTTTTTGTTGAAACAACCTTGTTGTTATACTTAGTTATATCTATACCTAAGTTTACATTAATATCTGAAACTCTTCTCTACATAATATAACATTTGTGCCATGTAATTATTGTTTTATTTTATTTTCCTGGATGTGGAGCTTTTCTCCACGGGCCTCTGCTTAAAATGTCTCTAGCTCAGTTGGACATACCCAGTTAACAGATGTCAATTAAATAAATAAACAAGTTTAGGTTTAGAAGTAGTGGAGTGATCACACTTAAATGTCTATTATTTTAGTATGTTAAGTCAACTAGTTATGTGTTGATGTCTCTTGAGTTGTGATAGGAGTTGCAGTGCAAGAAGAGGGAGAGATAATGTGCATCTGAATGAATGTTGTCATCACTGAATGCGTACAGTTTCATATATATTATAATCTGTTCGTTCTAGAAAAAAAGGGGGTAATGTGTCTTTAAGCTTCAGTTACAGTGGGAGGAGGGCATAGAATCATAGGATCATAAAAGATTACTAGGCTATCTACTCGGAGGTCATTTTAAATATAGCCATTTCATCCCAGTGTTAATACCATAGAATTGCTAGTCAGTGCCCAAGACTGCAGTTAGCGATGACTGCCTATGTCCAGGAGGGTTGTGGGCACTATCCCTGGTAAGAATTTATGGTGCCCCATCCACTCGTCCGTGTTCCTCTTGAACAGTGTCATAGAGGTGTTCTGTTTCACATGAACTGGTAGCCTGTTCCAAAGATGTGGCAGTCACTGGGAGATAAATCTGTCCCTCCAGCATGTCCTATTTAAGTCGCAGACCATATTTAAGACTCTGGAATGGGTAGCCCTAGTCCCATTTCATTTATGGATATGCAGCAAGTTCATTAGGTTTGGGTCTTCAGTTGCTTTGTAGGCCAGACATAAGTCTCCCCTAAGAAGTCTATATGATATGGAGTATAGTCACAGGGACTTTAGTTGGTCTATAAGGCACATGCTGGTGCCTCTTGATCTTCTTTGTTAGAAAACTCTGAGGTCTCTCCAATTTCCGCAGCTGCTTACTACAGTATATGCCAAATGGGGCATTATGCTCAGTTATGGGCCAGATTAGTGTTGAGTATAGGGGTGGTTATAACTTCTTTTGCTTTCAAGGTGATGCCTTTACTAATCAAGTGTGCTACATAGAAAGATTTCCTTACTACAGTAGACACACAGTGGCTGAAGTTAAGGTCACAGTCAACTTGTGATCCCAGGTCCCTTACCACTTCATGGGTACTAGGGGTATTGTTGCTGATTTGATGGTGTGAGGGGACATTGTTTGTGCTGACGGGAATAATGATGCATTTCTTTGTATTCGGTTTGAGGCTGTGACTAATGCACCAGTTGTTAGTCTGTGTGAGACCCTCCTGGAGAAAACTGACATAATCTGAGGATTCAGTGATTACACCTAATTTGCAATCGTCTGCAAACTTGGTCAACCACAACCCCTTAGTTTTGACCTGAACTGAGAAATATATACCAAACAGTAGGGGGCCCATCACTGACCCCTATGGCACCCCACTGGAAACAGGTCTCCTGGTTGATGTGGAGTCACCCATTTTGATAGAGTGTGTGTGTGTCCAATTTGTGAGCCAGTTGGCAACCCATCTAACAACAAAGGGGTTTACCTTCAGTTTGCTAAGTTTATCGGTAATTCCTGAAAGTGAGATTATGTCGAAAGCCTTTGCCAGGTCGAGGTATGCTGTGTGCATAGATTTGCCATTATCAATGGCTTTGGTCACATTTTCAAAGAAATTCACCAGATTTAACAGGCAGTATCTGCCCTTCACAAAGCCAAAGTGGGAAGGAGCCAGGGTTTGGAGGTCACCTATGTCTTTATTTATGAGGTCCATAATGATACATTCCATGGCCTTATGGATGAGGCTGGTCAGGCTTATGGGTCTGTAATTCCCCAGGTCTGTTGCTAGATCACCTTTGTGGACGGGAATAACTGTTGCTGCTCTCCATTTCATAGATAAAAAAACTTGTGGTTAGGTTATGATTGAAAAGGTTACTTAGTGGTGATGCGAGTTCATGTTTTAGTCTGTTTAGAAACTGTCTGGGGTGTCGTCTAGTCCCACAGAGGCTGTGTTTTTTGCCTTGGACAAGGCTTTGAGGACCTGCTCTTTAGATATGTAAGGGGGAATTGAGGGAAGGTTTTCACAAATAGGCCGTTAGACAATGCTTTATACTAGCTAGGTAGCAATTATGTGATAATTACTGGTGTATAAAAGGAGATAGTCTAAAAGGATAGCTTAAAGGGATAGAATCAGGAAATTGGTTCCTCACTTGCGGGATCATCCGAAGGAATACTCTGAAAATGTGAGGTGTGAGAGTACAGTCACAGATAACCTGTGGAGTGTACTTTGTGGAAATTACTGTTTAGAAGGCTGGAAGCCTAGCCTACAAATGTTTTATAGTCTTAGACCTTTTTTCACTAGACAGTCTGTATCCTGGTGGAACTGTGTGGGTTAAGTATTGTTGGAGAAAAGTAACTAAACATTCTAATTTGCCTTGTTTTGAACTGGAAACAAAGAGGGCAGATATTTTATTTTATTGGCCTATGTAGATTACTAAACAAACATATGTCTTTTGTAAATCCTACATCCAAGGTATCATTAAATTTACTCTGGTGTTATATGCATTGGTAGATGGCCAGAGATTTTCCAATTTTCAGATTCTAGCAGTACCCCTCCTGCCAAGTGCTAATCATACTGGGCTAATAATTCCCTACAATTCTATAGTTGTGTAGCATGGTTTCCAAGTGGTCATAGCTATGGAGTTCTTATCACAGAAACTTGTGGAATCACAGGTGAGTTTCACTCCAAACCTGGTACAACTACAGCAACAGCTACTTGTGCTGGCCAAATAGCTGCCAACCCTGAGACTGGGCCACCTATGAAGAAACTTACCAGGAAGGATGAACTGCAGTCCTCTTTAGTACTACATGAGCACTATGCCACCACAGAGAACTGGAACCAAGCAGACAGGGCAAAAATCCTATCATCCCAGCTGAGAGAAGGGGCACTGCAAGCATACAAGCATATAGACTGAAATGATTATGTAGACTATGGAAAATTTAAAGAATTTAGATTTCACCCTAATAATTCACTGGTAGGCAATGCTTTTGGCAATGGCCAGTATAACTCCTGAAGGAAAAGCAATGGATATTTTATAACTGGACTTTTAATGTGAATAAGCTGGAAAATGCACATAGGCATGATTTAAAGCTAATCATAAAACTTTGCCTTACACCCAAAAGAAAGAAGCAGTAATCTGCAAATGCTACAAATCTTTCTTTTAAAAGTGCATTCCTAGTAAAATAAGGCAATAGATGTAAGAAACTGATTGCAAGAACTCTGAAAAGCTGGTACCTTTAGTAGAACAGTTAATGACAAAATATTTAAAATGGGATTACCCATTTCAAAGGCCAAAACTGTAGTAAGAAATGTTCCATGTTATATGAAAAAAATAGCAAGTAATTTATTAATTTGTTACAAATGTGGGGGTAGGGTTGCATTGTTATGTGCTACTAACGCTAAAGAGAATTTTACTTCTAGAAATGTGAAAACTGAAAGACATGCTTTAAATTAAGTTGTCCATTTGAAGTGTGACAAGACTAAAAGATGAAAAATTGAGTGTGCTTTATGTTATTGTATCACCACTAAGCTAGTGAAGGGTGGATAGTCAAGTTTTACTTGATTATGGAAGCATGGTTTCCTTCTTCAGGGTCCCTGATGTGTAAACATAAGATTAGTAGCAACAAAAAGTTGGAGTTAATATGCATTCATTGTGAAGGAAAAGAATATGAACTCACATGTAGCAATATAAACAGTTCCAGTAAAAATGGTTATATCATGTAAGCTCTAATTCCATTCATGATGTAATAATAGGAAGTAATTTTTACTCAAGCAATATGCAAAATGTGGGTGGAGGGAGAATCCATAGACATAGTGTGGAAATTTGATACACTAAGTAAGAAAGAGGTAGCTCAGTTATACACTCATTTGGTATAAGAATGGGAAGAAAAGCAAAGTAGTGACATTCATGCAGAGATCTAGGATCAAAATCAGGATAAGGGAAAGGCATAAACGCTACAAAAGGGGTGAGAATCTGTCTATGGTTAGAAAGGATACTGTCTACGATCAGAGAGGATATAACAGAAGTGTAAAACAGAACAAAAGATCTTTCTACATGAACTACAGGTGATCTAAAAAGAAACTCTAAAGTAAAAATCAGTACAAGACATATGTCCTCACAGAGACTTATAGGAAGTGTTAGTACAGAAGCTAAGATAAACATAAATAAAGTAGGGTGCATAAGTGAGGACATTCAAAACAAAATAAATTTTAAAAGTGGGCTAGGCAGGAAAATGCAGTATTCTGAGTCCATTTCTGCTACTATTAAGTAAATAATTTAAATAAAAGCAAACTCTTCTCAACTGATATATGTAAGACAAGAAAAAAGAAAAACTGATACTTAATTTTGTACAGCTATATTCTGTGTAGTGGAAGTGCAACACAGGGATGGAAGAGAATGTGAAAGGCAATATCAACACTCAGTTACTTAAAGAAAGTTCAACCTAAAAGAAAATAGAGCAGTCAAGATACCTGTTCTGATATCAGAGAAAGCAAATAAGATGATTTTGTTCTGGACTACCTTTTCAAGGGGACAATGTACAAAAGGATGCAGTGCCCGATTTTTTTTTTTTTTATGTAAGTAGCTACACCTCCCACCTTTAGTTACCCTGAGTTACTGGATGTACAGATTCTTCTTCTTTTCCTGGTTAGGGGTCGTCACAGCGGAACTCCGGTCTGCTAATGATTGGCAGTAGATTTTTTACGGGTGTCGAGGTACCAGCTTGACACCCAACCTTCAACGAAGGCACACCCATTCTACGCATGTCTTTCGAATGCCACTCGACGGCGGGGTGGACATGCAGACTCCACACAGAAGGTGCTCCAGCTGAGAATCGAATGAGAGAACCTCTTGCTGTGAGGCAACAACGCTACCGCTGCACCACCACAGCTTAGTTACTGGATGTACAGATAAGTCACACAAACATTAAGGAAGTACACTGGGAAGATAACATTTTAAAGATCAGATGCAAAGGCTTTTTTACCATTTCTTTTTGTTATAATTATGCCTTCATCTTGTAATGTGAACTTTTTATTCTAAAATGTGCAGATTTTACTTTAGTTACCTGTATATATTAGGTTTAGTAAACTGGTGTTTCTGTTTACTGAATGCTGAACTAATTGCTTCCTGGTTCTATGTCATCTAACTTCACCTTCTGATGATATATTAGAGGGGAGAAAAAGTTTGTAATGGGTTGGCATGTATTCTGTTGTCTGCAGCAGATTTTATCATAAAGTAGCCAGAATGCAGCACAATCAGTTACTCAGTCAGTCAATAAATCAATAAATACAGCTATATTGAAGTGAAAGGTAGCTAAAGTAAGATGGATCAAGATAAGATGCTTAGTACAGTGTGTAGTGCTTGACATACAGTGTAATAACACAGTTGACATAGTGGAGTAAACAGCTGTCTGTCACAATGTAGTAAACAGGTGTCTGCCATGAAATGGTCACTTTACGGCATCCTCATCTTCACAGATGGACAAATTATTCCAAATGTTTTCTTTTCAGCACTAATTCCTTGAGTTATAACATACAAAGCAGGGCTGTCATTGAGTTGATTCATACATCTGCAGTTTTCTCCCTAGTAATCCTTTGGTATACAATAATTTATCTTGCATAAAACAAGGGTGTCAAGAATATCCATGCTACATTGCTCAAATCTACTGCTCACCGCATGCACACACACACACACACACACACACACACACACACACACACATTGTCTTATGCTGAAGTGTTTAAAAGAAACATTTCCAAATCTCAAAGACCCCCAAAGCTATCCTAAAAGCAACGCTGCTTTTCAGCAATCACTAAAGCACACACCAAAAGCAACACAAAACATCTCACATAAGCCTATACCCAATGGTCCACCAAAAGCAAAGCCCATCAGGCAAGCATATACTTAATAATCTAATACTGTTGTCATTGGGGACTCCACTGGGCAACACATAGATACCCCCACTCCCCATGTTAAACAAGAAGAAGATAATATTTAGTTGCTTATCTAGAGCCAGGATTCATAATATCACGCATGCACTGAAGTCACTCTACCCTGGGTACCAGTATGGTTCTATTATAGTCCATGTGGGTGTAAATGACCAGAGGCATACCTCACTGGACTATACGATAAAAGACATAATAGATCTCTCTGACTATGTGTCACAATTAGGTACAAGCTTTGCACAGAGCAGCATTCTGCCTTCACCAAGGATGATGCCACAGTATAGCATCTATGCCCCTAGAATCTCACAGCTCTTATCTAAACCTACTAAAGGCACTCACCCTATTCATGGGTTAACTACCTCTCTATAGAATGGGAAATTTACAGTGCCTTAAATCACAGGCACAACACTTCCTGGACTTTATTAACACAAACACCCTGGAATAGATAGTGCATGCTCAAATCAGAGGAACATACTGGATCTGGTACTCACTAACATGGGACAGCATTGCATCCCCCTGTCTCCCATCCTTACTAGTGAGATCAGATCACAAAGCTGTCTCCCTTGAAGTAAAACTCAATCCAGAAAACCCACCTAAGCCAGTAGCAGGAATTATTCTAAGGTAAACTACATCCTATTAAGTGACAGTTTATCAACATTCAAGGCTCCCTAACCCTGAATTATTCAGAGAGTCCTTATACAAACATCTGAATTGCTGCATAGAGGCTGCTCCATCTACCGATACCTCTTTGGGTCCCTACAACATCCCCAGTTGCCCTCTGAACAGTCTATAAAATGACCTATCAGGACCACTTGGGCCCTCTTCAACTACAGCCTTGAAACAGGCTGAATTCCAAGTGAATGGAGGACCAAAATAGTCATTCCCCTCCACAAGAGTGGACTATCAGACAGTCCAGAGAACTACAGACCCATCATTTAATGAGCCTAATATTTAAAGCCATGGAATGAATTATCATGAAAATGATAAAAACAAGGACATTGGCAACCTACAGGCACTGAACCCATCCCAGTCTGGCTTTGTTAAGGGAAGGTCATACCTACTTAACCTGGTAGACTTCTTTGAGGTTATCAAGACAATGGACAAGGATAAAACAGTACATACTGCATATCTTGACCTGGCTAAGGCATTCAATACAGTACCCTACTCAGACATTGTTGACAAGCTCTCTGAACTAGGCATAAATCCCTCCCTAACTCAACAGATTGTTTGCTGGCTGACAAACAGGACCCAATAAGTCAGGATTGGTGAGACCTCCACTAACAGACTCATCACCAGCGGAGTACCCCAGGGTTCCATTCTAGGTCCTCTCCTGTTTGACATCTACTTCAAGAAAGTCAAGACTAACAATCAAGGCCTCTCACTCACCAAGTTCACAGATGACTGTAAATTGAGAGCTATTATAGATTTCCCCCAAGACACTAACATCTTGCAAGAGGTTTAACACAGACAAATGACTGGTGCCAAAGCCATGGCCTAAAACTCAATGCCAAAAAATTAATTATAATGCCCTTTGGGAAACTACCAACCCAAGTTAATTACTCCATTGATAAATTAACCCTTAGAGTTGACCCAGTAGTAAGGGATCTTGGAAAATATGTAGACAGCAATCTGGTTTTTGAACAGCATGTAGCTAAGATAGTAAGAAAATCATTCTATGTCACCCAACTTAGAGATAAATGTATGGCTTCCAGATCCAAGAAAGTTATAGTAAAACTCTACTCTGCCTTTATCAGACCTATCACTAAGTACAATGACTCCTTTGGTATGTACCTAACCAGATACTTCATAGGTTCATAGGTAGGTACTAGGCTATCAACTCTAGGGTCTATACAAGCCCAGCCATAAGGTACCCTGGCTTTTGCCACCCAAGAAAATTATTTTCCTGTGCCACTGTCGACTTGCAACATTGCTCATCGGAGAAATTCAGGGCATGAATACCCTGCCCTACAATGATTGCCTAAAGGCTCTGTCTTTGTATTCAGTTTCCTACAGACTGCTGAGACGGGCTCTTTGCCTGGCTTACAGGGCTTCCTCATACCCAGCACAGATAGAGCTGCTGCATATGTGCAAAACAAACAGCACTGGAAACATTAGTTCCAGGGTAGTGAACTTCACTTGTGACATAAACAGAATACGATAGAGAGACATATGTGTGTCCCAAAGGCTCCCCATGCTATTCATGGTGACTCAGTGAAGGAAATTTCGACAAATGGAAAAAAAAATGAAAACCATTCATCTAAACCACCTTTGACATACAACTTAATTTTTTTCTAGGGGGCTAGCCCTCCTGCATCCTCCTTGTATGGGGACACTTCCCACACACCCCTAGAATTATATATACCAATGCAAAGGTCGCACAACAGTGGAAAAAGGAGGAAACTCCACTGTCATCGAATGTAATTTCAGGGAACAGCACTCGCCCTTTTTGCATTCACTAAATTTACTTTTGATTACACAACATGCTGCTGCAGTGGAATAGGCTCTCCATCCATATAAAACAGAGTTCACTTCTGACCCTATTCAAAGAAAACATTGACAACTGGATGGGAAATTGTAAATTTATCCATGGCTTTGCCCTCATATCTCTTATGAACAGAGGTCATTAATAATAAAAATATTATCCTAACTTACACCCCCCCACCAATCCTTTAGTTACCTCCATACTAACATGTCCCCCCTTATATAGATGACCATGATACTTGGGATCCAAAATGGGTTTGTGGTCCGCAGCTAGGCTTTTAAGGGCCCTAGTGATCATTAGCCTTCTAACAACCTATGAGTCTATGAACTTATGAACAGCAACATCTCAACTTTAAATTTTGTCTTATACAAAAATACTATAAAATACTTATTTTAATAATATAGAGGATTACGATCAAGTGTTTGATTATAATGTATATATTATGTGTTCGAGACATGGATGCCAGGAAATTCACCTTGAGAGTAAAGCTCAAGAGGTGAATTGTACTATCCATGTCAAAAACACTCTACAATTTGTTGTGAATAAAGATCTGTTCATAACTGTTTGTAGTGCATGGAGATTTATCTGCTCCATGTACTACGAGTTAGTGAAAACCAAGATTAACAAAATAAAATGTGATGTGTTGTGACGACTTTGAAAACCAGTAAAGCAGTGGGGGAGTGTTTGACATCCTTACTTATTCCCTGTGTAAGGAAAGCAGTTTAATTCAAAGTGCAGTGTATACTTTAGCAGACAGCAGGTACAGATGTGAGAGCTGAAACAAGGCCATTTCATGTCCTGCTCCTGCTTTGTACTGGTCAGTACTGTCTGCTTTAGTGCAGACTCAATGTTAACAGCATGTAGGGGTGCTTAGAGTGTTGTTAAGGTCAAGTGCTGTGCTAGAGTAGCGCTAAACCAGGATGTAATTTAGCTGATTTTATAGCATAATCATGGAGCCCCATGCACTACATAAAAATTAAGTAGACATATAGTCAGGATGAATAAATAATCAGGTATAAGACACAAGGTTTATTCAACAACAACTTTTATTTACTGCCCTCAGGGATATAACTCTCATGTCATACAGACGCAATTTATTTTATTCTAATTTATTTATTTACTATTTGTTGACCGAACTAGTCCCACTAGGCCAGTGCCCTCTTTACAGGAGAGACTAGGTGAAATTGGCTAGAGCACAGGGGAAGTTCCCCTACCCATTTACTAGTTATTCTCATTTTAAGACACAGCTATAGTATCATTACAATATGTACAGATGAACATCTATGGTCACACAGTATTCACGTTAGAGTTGATGGACTCATATCTAGGACTACAGTCACAGACTTGTTTTGCTGAGACACGAGTTATACTTACTTAAGTGAGAAGGCAGATTGTTGATGATTAGTTTTATCAGTTCTGATAAGTTAAGGGTTATGTCTGTATGTGTTTCTACTAAATGAGGGGATGAATGGCAGATGTGCACTAATCCCTGCTCTTACTTGTCCTCGCTGAAAATGCCAGAATGGCAAATATAACTCCATAGAGACCAAATATTGAAGATTAATCTCCGGATTATCTCAGTTGGGTTTCATTGTCCACTTAGAGAAATATTTTGTTAATGAGTAGGCTAAAACATCTGTGGCTGTTTACAGTTCTTATTCGATTTATAAATGTTTTAGTAAAATGATAAGAGAAAGCTTTGTATGTTTACAATTCCAAATATGCCCTCTTTGAGGGCTCACATTTTGGTGTAGTTCATGGGTTTTTTTTTGGTAAATTTTCCAATAATTCTTTATCTTCAAATAAAAATAAAAATAATTTAGATACCACAGCCCTATAAAATAACCTTTCTTGTTACATGACTCCCAATCCTTTGAAATTCACTGTCATCCCACAGTTCATCAGTACATTTGAATTCAGGAAGGCCACACTTCTTATATTTAAAAATCACCACTAATTTATAATTCATTATGGTGAAATAAAAAATAAGTGCTTTCTGTGATTTCCCTGTCTTATTAAAATATATATATATTATCACATTCATGGCTAAGCTACCTTTTTATATGTCTGTTGCAGTTAAAATAGAATATAATAATAATGATTCATCACAGAAATTTTATAACCTTCTCAAAACTCTCATGAATGCTGAGGAAATCAATTAGTTTCCATATCAACGCTTCCAGTGTGTAAACATCATCTTTAGAGCAGTGTTCAAATAAAGCTGGTTCTTGTATATAAAGCTCTACCAGTCAAGTTTAGGCTAATGTTTAGCATCTAATCAGGCAATACAGAATCTGTTTTTTTTTTTTTGTCTGACTAAGTTAAGGTGGTCAAAAAAGGTTGCAAAAACACTGTACAGATTTATCAGATGTAATTCCATCACTGTTGAATGCCAGCCTCTGTCCTTAACTTTGCAAAACAGAACTCAGGTTATATTCTCAGAATTAATCTTGTGCAGGGTCAGTAACTTATGATTTTAAAACAATGGCATTTTGTTCAGTATCATCTAAGAAACAGTTACACACTGAAAATTCTAACTTTAGAGGCCTTCAAAAATCTACTATAAGTCTTTTAGTTTACATATAAACTGTAAATGTATGTGAATGATATAATAATATAAAATAAATAAACCAGGGCATTGCAATAAGCAATTAAGAAATCTACTGTTATAAACTAATTCTACATTAAATTCTATTTCATTTAATTATTTGTTTTAACCAATAAACAGTAAATGTTTGCTACACTACAGTCAGGAAAAAATTAAGTATGTTTCCTGCAGAGACTGCTGCATATAATGAGTTTTAAATACATTTGTTACATTTTCCAAAATATAAACCAGTTTCGTTGAAATTTGTATGGTTGTCAGTTCGGGAAGTGTAATAGAGAATGAATTGTTTTGCCTTGAGTTCTCTTGCTACCATTTAATCCACAGAAGGTTCAGACCAGTCCATGTAAAATATATGTATTAGCAAAGCAAGTTTTTACAAGTTTTGTTACCATATCAGCAGTACTTTTGTTATTTATGAAGAATAACTTCATTCCTAAATGATATTTCCTTACTAAGTATCTTTCTTGCTTTCTGCCATTTATTATCTAGGACTTATGTCCCTCATTGTCTCCATGATTTCCTCGTAGAATGCCATCTTGATGGTGTGGAGTGGAGACCTAACATCAGCAGTGATGTTTTTTTTTCTTTCGGCTTTTCCCGGTTAGGGGTCGCCACAGCAGAACTCCGGTCTGCTAATGATTGGCAGTAGATTTTTATGGTGCCGAGGTGCCAGCTCGACGCCCAACCTTCAACGAAGGGACGCCCATTCACGCATGTCTTTTGAACGCTACTCGACCACGGGGAGGACATGCAGACTCCACACAGAAGGCGCTTCAGCTGAGAATCGAACAGAAGAACCTCTTGCTGTGAGGTGACAACGTAACTGCTGCACCACCGCGGTACAGTATGCAAATTTGTTTGGGCTGCTCCTGCTTCTATACGCACACCATCTATTGATCCACTTGTACCACCTTTAGTCTGTCTGCCTGGGCAGGAGTACCTCACATCCTCTACTGCTGATTGGCTGGCAGCCCCTGCAGCAGGACAACAGGCAACAGTTACTCAATACCCTTCTTCCCCCACCAGATCTCTGGTACCTCATTTAGTAAATGAAGTCTGGCCTTCAGTATCACAGACAAGGTCTTTTTCTGTGGCAGTGGGCTGGTATATTTGCCAGTTTTTTTTTTTCTTACATGCAAAAGGGGAAGGCTAAAGATGTGAAGAGTATCTAACAAGGAATCAGAACCCATAAAATATTGCTGGTAGTTTTAGATTAGAATGGCACAACTTTGAGGAGAAAATATCAAACTAGATTATTAGGAAAGGATGAAGCAAGAAAGTAGAGGTCCTAAAAAAGTGAAAAGTGGTATATATATGTGTGTGTGTGTGTGTGTGTGTGTGTGTGTATATATATATATATATATATATATATATATATATATATATATATATTAGAAAATTGTCAAGAAATAGAAAATAGATAAAGGAAGGAAAGTAAAAAAGGGAGGTAATAGTGAGGTATGATGTTAAACAAAAGATCAGTGATTTTCTACACAGTGAAATGTCACTATGAAATGGAGAGATGCATAACATATATATATATATATATATATATATATATATATATATATATATATCTTTTTTAAATATATATATATATATATATATATATATATATATATATATATATATATATTTAAAAAAGATATATATATATATATATATATATATATATATAAAGTGGAGTGAAACATGGACCTACTTGACAAGTGCAAACTTCCAAGAAAAACTTATATAAAAATAGATACTGTTTGACTATAGCCAATCACAATTTTGTTTTACACTTTCTTGATTACATGGAGTGTTGCCAAGATAAGTTAGCTTAGCCATTAACTATATAACTCTGATACTTTTTAGGCATGTACTTGTAAGTACCTCAGCAGGAAGCTGGAGTCAAAGTATGTGGTTCTACAACTTTCGTTAAAGTAATTTTGTATTCTAAATTAGTAACCATGATCTAATTGTAGGAGCGGTTAAGTTAACAATGCCAACACAGGTCAATGTCTGCTTGACATGATCACCATTTATCTAGAAGTGCTACAACCCTAGAAGTACTGTATTTATAAGTGTGTCTGGAGCAAACTCTGACACACGTGTTATATGGAGCAAAACTTCTCACAATAATCAAGATAAATCACATTTTTCATTGTCATTTTTCATGGTGGAATGTATGCCAGTCGATAACATTTGTTTGCTCCAAACATAACATTTGGTAACAAACTGGACCTAGCTCGATAGTTCCCAATGATTGCTTAAATGGGCTCCCCATTTTGTATATACAATGTGAAAGGGAGACCTTTTGGATAGCATTAATGTTGTAATGCAGCCTGTTCTAAAGCTAATTAATTAATACAGGCTCAACAGCAGTTTCTTCTCTTTTGCTGTAGTACATATCTCCTTTGGCAGCCAGCTACACATAGTCACAATTGTCCTCTGTTACCCTAATATGTACCCAATGTTTGTACTCCTTATTGGGGTTACCTGCATAAACATGAATCATTGTAATGTGCTAGGTTTCATAATCTTTTTACATCATGAAATGCAACTCAAAATTACCAAAAAAAAAAAGAGAGAAAAACAAAGCATGTTTGCAGGGGAGGCAAGCTCCCTTGTACCCTCCATGGTGGGGGGGGGGGGGGTTGCTCATCTACACTATCCTTACCTGCATATATACATATGCCATGACCTCATGAGTGGGGAAATTGAAAAGCACCATTGCAGTGAACCCCAGTTCCTCCCAATGTAAGTGAATCAGCCTTCAACAAACTCTAGTAAAAAAAAAATAAAGCAAAAAGTCACTCACTGAAACTGCACTCATCCAAGTACAGGAAACCCCCTACTTTTGATTTGTACATTTATATTTATTTTATTTAATAGCAAGTCATGTTTACTGTTTATATGTCGACTGTTCTTTAAATATGTTAATGCCATGAAGTATTTACATTGGAAGGGCTGTATACATGCTATTCTGCTGTTCCTGTTTTTGCTTACTTTATTTATCATTAATGACACCAAAAATTAAAATGCAGTCATCACTTTGCATATACAGTGCATATGAACTTCTCCAGATGCTAGTTACTGTTGACATGCATGTGTTTCTTCACTGTCAAAGTACAAGTACACCTACTGCATACCTATGTCCATTTTCATTTCTGTTTCCGTATGTGTGCATGTGTGTGTGTGTGTGTGTCTGTCTGTGTATATAAAATTTCAGAAGATCAAAAGTTCAAAAGACTGAAAATCAAAATATCTAAAATTAAAATATTGAAAATGGAATGTGCCTTTTCTCCAGTGTTGTGTGATCTTGAAGTTGGTATATATAATTAGCAGGGGGTGTGGAGGACGTGAGGAGTGCAGGGGGGGGGCTTGATCCTTACAGTAAAAATATTTTTGATATTCTGAGCTTTAGATATTTTGATTTTCAGTCTTTTGAACTTTCGATCTTCTGACACAGACCCATATATATATATATATATATATATATATATATATATATATATATATATATATATATATATATATATATATATATAAATGGATCCCTATCACAACACCGACACACCACAAACCCGACACTCAAAACAACGACACCAAAACACCGAAAACACACAAAACCGACAACTCACAAAACCGAACACCATAACACCGACACCCAAAACACCGACACACAAAACATAAACTACACATTGCACACAACTATACATGCACTAACCCTAACCCAAACCCTAACCCTAAAGTCTGACACTACCGCACACTTACCTTACCCGCACCCTAACCCTAACTCACTTAACCCGCCACTAAACCTACATCCCATCACTATCGCACACTTACCCTACCCGCACCCTAACCCTAACTCACGTAACCCGCCACTACACCTAAAGTCCGTCACTATCGCACACTTACCTTACCCGCACCCTAAGTCCGACACTACCGCAAACTCACCTTTCCCGCACCCTAAATCCCTTACTATCACACACTTACCTGTCCACTCCCTAACGCTAAATCCCTCACTATCACACACTTACCTGTCTGCTCCCTAACGCTAAATCCCTCACTATCACACACTTACCTGTCCGCTCCCTAATGCTAAATCCCTCACTATCACACACTTACCTGTCCGCTCCCTAACGCTAAATCTCTCACTATCACACACTTACCTGTCCGCTCCCTAACACTAAATCCATCACTATCGCACACTTACCGACTCACGTTCACACGTTGCCCATGTCGGTGTTTCGGCTGTTGGGATTTCACCTTGTCGATCATCCATCTCATCTGTCTTCTCGAGTCGGTCTTCTTAGCGTCGGTGTTTCGGCGTGTGGATGAAGTCAAGGGGACACATATAAATATATATATATAGATATATATATATATATATATATATATATATATATACACACACACACATACAGAAGAAACAAAAAAATTAAACATCAAAAGATTATCCCAAAGGATCAAACTCAGCATATCAAAAAAAAAAACACTGTTTTTTATTTGTCGGGGACAAGCCCCTCTGTACCAACCACTCCCCCTGTTTATATACACCAACTCTGAGATTGCACAACACTGTGGAAAATGTAAATGCCCATTCCCACTGTACTATGACCTCCCATGAAGTAATGCCTGCATTCTGCAATAATATAATTATTCAATCACATCTCCTTAATTACAGACATTCGAAATTACAAACATTTGTCTCTACGGAGTGTTCACACACACACACACACACACACACACACACACACACACACACATATATATATATATATATATATATATATATATATATATATATATATATATATATATGTATATATATATATACATATATATAGTGATTTTTTTCTGTAAATCATAGAGTTTTTTTTTTCCCTGGGCTAAGACTGAGTCAGCTGAGCTAGTCAACAAACAAAGAAATAAAACAAACCTATATAAATATTTATATACATGCATACTTAAAAGAACAGACAATATCCACTTCCATCAACTGGCAGCCAATCATAATGATAGCCAAGATCAAAAGGATCATGTAGACTGCATTAATATAACTGTCATACAGAGAGTGCGACAGGACCATGTATACTGCATTAACATGATGGTAATCCAGAAAGTGCAATAGAACCGTGTATACTGCATTAACATGATGGTTGTCCAGACAGTGTGACGGGACCATGTATATTACATTGACATAATGGTCATATAGAGAGTGTGACAGGACCGTGTATATTGCATTAACATAATGGTTTCATAGAGAGTTGCAATTAGAGTTAATGTGATTAAAATATGCCTAGTATCCATAACTTAGTTAACAATACCTGAGAACTGTGGATACCAATCACTGACCCATGACAGAACCTGGGAGAACTGTGGATACCACACACTGACCCATGACAGTACTGGGGAGAACTGTGGATACCAATCACTGACCCATGACAGAACCTGGGAGAACTGGAGCCCTATGACAGAACTTGGGAGAACTGTGGATGCCAATCACTGACCCATGACAGAACCTGGGAGAACTGTGGATGCCAATCACTGACCCATGACAGAACCTGGGAGAACTGTGGATACCACACACTGACCCATGACAGAATCTGGGAGAAATGTGGATACCACACACTGACCCATGATAGAACCTGGGAGAAATGTGGATACTTGACACTGACACATGACAGTAATTGGGAGAACTGTGGATACGACACACTGACCCATGACAGAACTTGGAAGAACTGTGGATACCACACACTGACCCGTGACAGTAACTGGGAGAACTGTGGATATGACACACTGACCCATGACAGAACCTGGGAGAACTGGAGAATTGTGGGTACCACATACTGCCCCATGACAGAACTTGGGAGAACTGTGGATACCAGTCACTAACCCATGACAGAACTTGGGAGAACTGGGGATACCAATCACTGACCCATGACAGAATCTGGGTGAAATGTGGATACCACACACTGACTCATGACACCACTGGAGAATTGTGGATACCACATACTGCCCCATGACAGAACCTGGGAGAACTGTGGATACCACACACTGACCCATGACAGTAACTGGGAGAATTGTGGATATGACACACTGACCCATGACAGAACGTGGGAGAAATGGAGAACTGTGGGTACCACATACTGTGAAAACACAGAAATAGTCCAGCAACAGGGAAGTTGTGGAAAATGTTCAATTCTTTATTGTGGCAACTCTAAGAAGTAAAGCAAACCGGTTTCGGCTAAAATACAGCCTTCTTCAGTGCTAAAACACACAATAAAAAAGGATTGGGTTATATAACAGTGTAGTGCCTCGCAGGATGCGCAGTAGCAAACCCCGCCCCTGACCACCCATAACTGCTCTGACTGTCACGAAACACGCCCATAACTGCTCTGACTGTCACGAAACATATTAAGGCATAGGCAATAATGTAAACATAGGCTATGTAGTGATAGTAAAGACACTAACACAGTTTTTTCTACATCAGAAACAAAGACGATAATTAAAATATATATAGTATATATAGTATATGTAGTTTATTCTAAGTCATAAGAATAGCATACGAAGTGAGACGACAACCCTCTTACTTAAGAAAATGCAAGCTAACTTGTACCAGACTAATTGCGTAAATATAGTTTTTAACAGATATCCATGGTAAACAGAAAATAATCATAATAATTCATTGCATTATCTCTTTATAAGTAATTCATTGCATTATCTCTTTATAAGTAAAACCAGCATACTTTAAATGCAAGCTAACTTGTACCAGACTAATTGCGTAAATATAGTTTTTAACAGATATCCATGGTAAACAGAAAATAATCATAATAATTCATTGCATTATCTCTTTATAAGTAATTCATTGCATTATCTCTTTATAAGTAAAACCAGCATACTTTAAATGCAAGCTAACTTGTACCAGACTAATTGCGTAAATATAGTTTTTAACAGATATCCATGGTAAACAGAAAATAATCATAATAATTCATTGCATTATCTCTTTATAAGTAATTCATTGTATTATCTCTTTATAAGTAAAACCAGCATACTTTAAACATCGTATGACCTTTCTAATTCAACTCGCTAATAAGCAGTTAGCAATTATGAGGGAAAGAGTAGGTAACGCTTCACACATACTGTTTAACTGTTTAACACCTAACATGCACAGTGTCATTTAACAGCTATTTTAAAAGTGATAATTTCACACATTCTGGCAACCTATTCATGCACAATCGGCAATAATCGGCCCTTTTGTACACGTGTATGTATAAAATGCCTGAAATCTGTCTATGACAACCTTTGCCTTTACCTTGCAACTTCGTGACACTCAAGAAATGAACAGGATGGACGACGCATACCTTATCTGCATCACCTCCTCGCCCACATCCGTGGTTACATTCCTGCAGTCGGTCGGAATACTTGGGAAGGACAAACGCTGCCATCTCTGTGGGTCTCAGTCATCTCTGGTTCGGCAGCGCGCTACGTTCTCCTGGAGATGCACAGCCAGAAACTGTAGAAGCAGAGCAGGAATGCTCTGTGGCACATTTTTTCATAAGAGCAGACTGCCTCTGGATACCCTGATTAAAGTGATGTACTGGTGGTCAAGGAAACTGCCAATCTGCAGACTTGCAGACTACTTAACAGTATCCAAGACCATGCTGGTAGACTGGTATCAGTTTCTCCGCGATGTCTGCAGCTGGAGACTCCTGCAAGATCCCATGCTACTCGGTGGCCCAGGTCTTGAAGTGCAGATAGATGAATGTCTCCTTGTGAAGGCGAAATTCAATCGTGGTCGGGTGTTAGGCAAAATGGACCGTTGGATCTTTGGAATCTATGACTGCACTAGAAAGTGTGGGTACCTGGCATTCGTTTAGAGAAGGGATGCAGGCACCTTACTTCCGATTATTAGCAAACATGTGCTACCAGGCTCGGTCATAGTTTCAGATGAGGTATTTCTGAGCTGCCAGCAATTAATTATACGCACCTTACTGTAAATCACAGTAAAAATTTTGCAGACCCTGCAACTGGTGCACACACTAACACGATGGAGGGGATGTGGTTGCGTTGCAAGAAACAGTTCAAACAGATGAACGGAACACTAAGCCTTCTGGAACATATAAGACAGTACCAGGAGGAGCACAAGGAAGAGCTGGGTTTCCGTACATATGCTCAGTAACAGTTAAATATGTAGCTACTTGTTTTCATAACCTAACCGTTTTCATAACATAATGTGTGCGCTTGTTAGTTTGATACTGTCAATATTACCAAACAGTTACTTTTGTGCCCGATGTACTAACCTTACTGTGTTCTACAAATAAAGGCGAGTGTTTGCTCCATCGAAAAATGTGTGTGCTTTACTGTAAAATGTCTTTTTATTACTTTACTATAAAGTTATAGTACGGATCACATTCTTGCTGCATGTTCAGTGTCAATTGACACAAACAGTTACCTTTGTGCCCGATGTACTAACCTTAGAAATAAAGGCGATTGTTTGCTGCAACGGAGAAAATGTCTTGCATTCTGTGTTGCATGATAACTTCCCAAAAGAAAATGTCTTTATCGCAGTACCGCCCGTGAGGCACTACACTGTTAGATGTTCTGTGTCAATCATGTATGCCATGCCCCAAGCTGTGCAGTACCGCCCGCGAGGCACTACAGTGTAGTGCCTCGCAGGATGCGCAGTAGCAAACCCCACCCCTGACCGCCCATAACTGCTCTGACTGTCACGAAACACGCTCATAACTGCTCTGACTGTCACGAAACATATTAAGGCATAGGCAATAACGTAAATATAGGCTATGTAGTGATAGTAAAGACACTAACACAGTTTTTTCTACATCAGAAACAAAGACGATAATTAAAATATATATAGTATATATAGTATATGTAGTTTATTCTAAGTCATAAGAATAGCATACGAAGTGAGACGACAACCCTCTTACTTAAGAAAATGCAAGCTAACTTGTACCAGACTAATTGCGTAAATATAGTTTTTAACAGATATCCATGGTAAACAGAAAATAATCATAATAATTCATTGCATTATCTCTTTATAAGTAATTCATTGCATTATCTCTTTATAAGTAAAACCAGCATACTTTAAATGCAAGCTAACTTGTACCAGACTAATTGCGTAAATATAGTTTTTAACAGATATCCATGGTAAACAGAAAATAATCATAATAATTCATTGCATTATCTCTTTATAAGTAATTCATTGCATTATCTCTTTATAAGTAAAACCAGCATACTTTAAACATCGTATGACCTTTCTAATTCAACTCGCTAATAAGCGGTTAGTAATTATGAGGGAAAGAGTAGGTAACGCTTCACACATACTGTTTAACTGTTTAACACCTAACATGCACAGTGTCATTTAACAGCTATTTTAAAAGTGGTAATTTCACACATTCTGGCAACCTATTCATGCACAATCGGCAATAATCGGCCCTTTTGTACACCTGTATGTATAAAATGCCTGAAATCTATCTATGACAACCTTTGCCTTTACCTTGCAACTTCGTGACACTCAAGAAATTAACAGGATGGATGATGCATACCTTATCTGCATCACCTCCTCGCCCACATCCGTGGTTACATTCCTGCAGTCGGTCGGAATACTTGGGAAGGACAAACGCTGCCATCTCTGTGGGTCTCGGTCGTCTCTGGTTCAGCAGCGTGCTACGTTCTCCTGGAGATGCACAGCCAGGAACTGTAGAAGCAGAGCAGGAATGCTCTGTGGCACATTTTTTCATAAGAGCAGACTGCCTCTGGATACCCTGATTAAAGTGATGTACTGGTGGTCAAGGAAACTGCCAATCTGCAGACTTGCAGACCACT
Source organism: Protopterus annectens (assembly GCF_019279795.1). Taxonomy (NCBI): domain Eukaryota; kingdom Metazoa; phylum Chordata; order Ceratodontiformes; family Protopteridae; genus Protopterus; species Protopterus annectens. The sequence goes on from NC_056750.1 coordinate 234,448,570, forward strand.
TAACAGTATCCAAGACCATGCTGGTAGACTGGTATCAGTTTCTCCGCGATGTCTGCAGCTGGAGACTCCTGCAAGATCCCATGCTACTCGGTGGCCCAGGTCTTGAAGTGCAGATAGATGAATGTCTCCTTGTGAAGGCGAAATTCAATCGTGGTCGGGTGTTAGGCAAAATGGACCGTTGGATCTTTGGAATCTATGACTGCACTAGAAAGTGTGGGTACCTGGCATTCGTTTAGAGAAGGGATGCAGGCACCTTACTTCCGATTATTAGCAAACATGTGCTATCAGGCTCGGTCATAGTTTCGGACAAATGGGCAGCTTATAGAGGTATTTTTGAGCTGCCGGCAATGAATTATATGCACCTTACTGTAAATCACAGTAAAAATTTTGCAGACCCTGCAACTGGTGCACACACTAACGCGGTGGAGGGGATGTGGTCGCGTTGCAAGAAACAGTTCAAACAGATGAACGGAACACTAAGGCATATGGTGGCTAGCCACCTGGATGAGTTTGTTTGGCGTGAGAAGTACGGAAGACAGAGTGAGGACTTGTTTATGTGCCTTCTGGAACATATAAGACAGTACCAGGAGGAGCACAAGGAAGAGCTGGGTTTCCGTACGTATGCTCAGTAACAGTTAAATATGTAGCTACTTGTTTTCATAACCTAACCATTTTCATAACATAATGTGTGCGCTTGTTAGTTTGATACTGTCAATATTACCAAACAGTTACTTTTGTGCCCAATGTACTAACCTTACTGTGTTCTACAAATAAAGGTGAGTGTTTGCTCCAACGAAAAATGTGTGTGCTTTACTGTAAAATGTCTTTTTATTACTTTACTATAAAGTTATAGTACGGATCACATTCTTGCTGCATGTTCAGTGTCAATTGACACAAACAGTTACCTTTGTGCCCGATGTACTAACCTTAGAAATAAAAGCGATTGTTTGCTGCAACGAAGAAAATGTCTTGCATTCTGTGTTGCATGATAACTTCTCAAAAGAAAATGTCTTCATCGCAGTACCGCCCGCGAGGCACTACACTGTTAGATGTTCTGTGTCAATCATGTATGCCACGCCCCAAGCTGCGCAGTACCGTCTGCGAGGCACTACACTGTTATATAACCAAGGATTGTTTAAATAAATAAGCACATAATTGTAAACATGTTCCTATTGGTTCATATCCGAAAAACTAAGTAACCTCATTATGGCCAGGCTTAAACAAAGCCCCTAGCCTAGCAATCCAGCTGGATTCTTTTTTATTCGATATGGTATGCCACCTTGTTTTACATAATATGTTGCCCTGCACTTGATCTATAACAGTGACGTTAAACCTAGCATTTGTATGGGTCAAAGTATGTTTAAATAATGCATTAGAAATTCTCTTATTCCTAATATCACTGAGGTGTTCACTAATCCGAAACCTCAGTGAATGGGAGGTTTGTCCCACTTAAAAAGCTGAACAAAAGCAAGTAGCTAGATATATCACCCAGTCACTGCTACAATTACCAAAGGAGCAAATTTGATATACCTTAGAGGTGTTGCTACTGGTAAATTATTTCATCTTTGAGACAAAAATGCAAGAAGAGCAATGACCACAAGTGTTGCTACCCACCAATTTATCCCCAAATAGTGTGAGCTGATGTTGTGTAGTGGAGGGCAAGGAATGTTTGCAATGGGTAAAGTGGGAGTTTAGTGTAGGGCCTCTTCTATATGAAAACTAACAATGGGGTGTTAATAGTGTGGATAATTTCTCATTGGTCAGTAGTATATCCCAGTGATTATCAATTATTTGTCTAAATGTGTTGATGTTGCATCCAAAGAAAGTGACCAGGCATATGGGCTGAGATAAATTATTTTCCAAATGGTTAAGAGTATGTTGGTACTGCAGAAGATTGGCTCTGGGTTGTTCTGAGGCAAAAGAACGGGCCTTATTTATGTTGTACGCATGGTAGCCCCTATTAAGGAATCGGTTAGTTAGATCCTGTTGCTGTAAGCAAAATGCCTGCTCAGTAGAACAAATGTGTTTGATCCTCAAAAACTGGGACTTGTGGGTGTTGTGGAAGATGTGTCGAGGATGATGACTTGTAGCATGAAGCAGGGTATTGAATTGGGGAAATTTACGAAAATCTTCTGTTCTCAATATGTGATCACTCTCTCGAATGACACTCACATCCAAATAGGTTATTCGATTGTAATCCCAATTCAATGTGAAATGAATCCCCCACTTATTTTCATTTATATATTGTACAAACTCCTGTATATAAGTTTCATCTCCTCTCCACACCATCCAACAATCATCCAAGTACCGCCGCCAAATGTCCATTTCTCCCAAGAATATGTTATGACTGGCATCATAAATAAGCTGTTCTTCGATGTACCCCATGAACTCATCAGCATAAATTGGGGCAAATGATGCACCCATAGCCGTACCCCTAATTTGCCAATAACACCTACCATGTAAATAAAAAACATTTTTTGTTAGAACATGTTCCTTCAAACAAATGAGTAGAGAGTTAAACCCTGGAGTGTATATATCCGCTTTTTCTAACCAAAACCGTATAGCTTCTAAGCCAGCCCAGTGGGGGATATTGGTATACAGAGCGGTGACATCCAATGTACACATCATCCAACTGGGATCCAACTGTGTGTCAGTGATAATATGAAGAAATTGTGTGGTATCTTTGATTCTGGCTCTGACCATGAATAGTAATGGTTGTAAATATTCCATCAAAAATGCTGATAAGGGCTCAGTCAAAGAACTCCTGCCCGATACAATTGGTCTGCCCGGTGGTTGGGTTGGATGTTTGTGTATTTTGGGCAGTAAATATAGATATTGGGGTTGTGGGTCAGAAACAGTGAGTTGAAACATTGTTTTTCGATTAATAATACCTTCCTCCTGTGCTAATTTCAAAAATTGATCAATCTCCTTCTTGAATTTAAATGTGGGATCCAGTGGCATGTGCATGCAAAATTGAAAATTGGATAATTGTGATTCAGCCTCAGCTAAATACATAGACCAGTCCATGACCACCACTGCCCCCACTTATCTGCTGGTAAAATGACCAATTCATGGTTATTACTGAGTTTGGTTAAAGCATGCTGTTCCTCTTTAGTAAGATTGTTTTGAGTATTGGGATGTATATGTTTGTTGAAGTGTAAATCTTTGAGTAAACATTCTTTAAATATTGAAACATGTTTATCCATGGGTGGCATAAAGTTGGATTTCCGGAAATGGAAACAGTAGATCTCTGAGACTGATCACTCCCTGAAAAGAACAATTTGAGATTAAGAATTCTAAAAAATTCATTAACATCATTCACAAAAGCATCTTCATTGACAAAAAAACCTAGGACAAACTTTAGACCCTTATTCAGTAGCTTTATTTCGATATCAGACAAAGCCTGACTAGAAATGTTATGTACATTATTATCAAAATGTAATGGGGTAGGAGTATATCTAAAGGTTGTTGAATGCTGCCTACTTCTTTGATGTTTTCAACCCCCCCTGTGCCTCTTCCCCCCAAAGGGTCACATCTGGGCCTTCTTTTCGCTATAGGTGACTCCTGGGTGGAAGTCAATTCCACATCAGTGGCAGACGAGGATTCATCTCCCGATGTACCCCCATGTCCATTCCCCTTATTTTTTAATGTAAACCTAGGTTGTTTCCTTTTACTGACTGATTATTGGATACCACACACTGACCCATGATAGTACCTGGGAGAACTGTGGATACCACATACGGCCCAATGACAGAACCTGGGAGAACTGTGGATACCACACACTGACCCATGACAGTACTGGGAGAACTGTGGATACCACACACTGACCCATGACAGTACTGGGAGAAATGTGGATACCAATCACTGATCCATAAGGTCTATCTTTTTGTGAATAATGAATGGACCAATAAAGGTTCTCCATACTACATGGACAAGGAAGCAGGGAGTCTGGTCTCACTGCCAGCAGCATGGGCTAAGAAATGGCCTCCAAGAATAAGAGAGTCAGCACTGAGGGGGTAATATGAGTTTGTTTCCCTACCTTGAGTGGGGAGGGCTGTGTAGGCCCCTCTAAATGAGAAGCTGACTGGCAGATTCTTTTGGGTTACCTCTACTTCATATGCAAGTTGGGTGGGGGCAGGTGTTTAAGTAAACATGCACTTACAGAACAAAATTAACACCCATGCCACAGTACAACCACTTCATGCCATTATTCAAGGAGAAAAGAAGCAGGTCCTTAGCATGTACCTTAGTAAGACCTGCCATGCTGGCTGTGAGGGCTACTGGCTGAAAAGCCAAAAGTTGCTAGAGAAGTGACAGAAGCTATTGTACACACACATGCTCGCACTCGCACAGACACACAAAGTAGAAAAGTAATTGGTATGCAATTTCTCACAAAAAGCTAAAAATGCAGAATATGCATATAGGGGAATTGTATGCTGCTATATATCACCATATAAGAGATGTAGTTTGCACCCCTTTATAAATCAGTTTTCATGTCATTACATGAAGTATCACACCAGCACCAAGAACATAACATAACTGAGATCACACAAACTACAGTAATGCAACAAACTGTTATGAAATGGTCTGCTGATTTATTGAGGTAGTACAACCACAACAAATGATTGCAAAGTACCCCTAGGACTCCATATGCAATGGTGATCTAGGGTGCATCCAACAAGTCCATAGTAATGATTTCAACTATGCAGTATAGTGGTCTCTCCACTGTGGCAAGCAGTCAGCTGTCTCCCATGTTGGCACCAACATCTCAGTAAAATACAGACATTTGCACATATTCTAGAAATATATTTAAATATGATAAAGGAGTTTGCTAGCATGTCAGGTACCTTTTTTACTGAACATGTCTCTGCTGGTGTGAGTCTATCTCCAAACTTTGAGTATGTTCTTGAAAACATCAGTATATCTACTATGACATCGTATGACACAAATGATAATTGAATTAACTCTGCTTTTAGCACAGCTAGTCATTATGCATATCTCTGAAATGTCCAAAATGTCCAATACCTCCCAGATTTTGTCCCAGATTTTTATTTTATTACTTGGTAAATTAATATTTTTTCTGGCATATCACCGAAGACTAAAGTCACTAAAATAGTGCCAGACATTAGTGATTCAAACCTCATGTACTTCAGAAAAAGTACGTTGATGCAATTCTTGTTACTCTTTTCAAAATATTTAAAAATGTCCCTAAAATGAAGCATTGATATCGCATTATGTTTGGCCTTTTCCTTAATTCCTGAACCTGCACTAACAGGCTGAGAGCAATGCATGATGGGGTCTGTAGATCCAGTGAGAGAAACTCGCAACAGTTACTCCAGTGCGTATGAGTGCAGTGTTACAAAACTAATGTTGGTACAGAATGGTGAAAGCCACAAATTTTTTTCAGTGAATTCATCCTTACAGGCCTTTTTATAATCAGACACTGAATAATAAGCAGATAAATAACATAACTAGTGTTTATGTCATTGATATAGTTTTAAGTGAATCCCAGCTGTTAAAATACATACCTTCGAATAGTTTCAAGTCTACAGAGTTTTCTTTTGCTTATCTCAATGCTGCATACGCCAGACTATTATTTATTTCTTTATTTATTGGCATTTGTTTACTGGGAAGGCCACTTGGCCAAGCAGAGCTAATTTTCACTGGAGGCCCGGGGAGAAAAGCTCCACAAAAAACACATTTAGAATATACAAATCTCAAAGGGAAGATTACTGCTAAGTAGCACATTTAGAATATATAAGGCACACTTGATAAATTTAAATAAAATACAGTAGGCTCTTTAATTTAAGCTGCATGGGGCAAAGATCAAACTGGCTTACCACTACTTCACCCAGGGTTGTACATTTAATTAAGCCTGTTCTACAGAATGTGTTCAAGTAATTAGGATTTGATTAAAAGCAAGCTGATTACACATATCATATTAATACTAAAGCCATATTAATATTAATCTTCTTCTTCTTTCGGCTTTTCCCGGTTAGGGGTTGCCACAGCGGATCACCTGTCCACTCATGATTGGCAGTGGAGTTTTACGATGTCAAGTTGCCAGCCCGGTGCCCAACCTTCCACAGAAGGCATACACATGCACACACTCACACCTAGGGCCAATTTGGAGTGTCAAGTCCACATACAGTATGCCTTTGGGTTGTGGGAGGAAACCGCAGCACCCGGAGGAAACCCACACGACCACAGGGAGGACATGCAGACTCCACACAGAAGGCAACCCAGCCGAGGATCGAACCAGAGAACCTCTTGCTGTGAGGCAAAAACGCTAACCGCTGCACCACCGTGGCCGCCATATTAATATTAATAACAAATACTAATTAATAATTATTAATAAGTTTTAATATCATATTAATATTAATATCATACTAATACACCCCAGAATAAATCGGTCAAAGGCTACATTATGACAGAATGATAATAATTACAACAGGCACATCACTACCTTAATTGCCCATGATAGACACCATACTGTACTCTGTGCATGTCAGCAGCTATTTTAGCACTACAGAATTGAGTCCACTATACATACATACATACATACATACATACAAATATTCCAAGCACGGGCATAAATGCCCTTATAGCTTGCCAGTATACCAAAACACTTATTCCCATGATAAGTGTCCAGACTATAGTCATGGAAAGTGAGTGTTATTTGCCTGTACAATCACCAGTTATTTTCTGAGGGTGTTTTAAATGTATATTCAGAATTCTTTCTTCTTGGCTTTCCTATCCATTGTCTAACTTGTCTTACCCCCAGAAATACAGAAAAAGCATATATATATATATATATATATATATATATATATATATATATATATATATATATATATTTTTTTTTTTTTTTTAATTTATTTATTTATTGACCGGGCTAGTCTAACTGGATTTATGTCCATTTTCAGTAGACGCCCGGGGAGAAAAGCTCCAAGCATGAACAGTAAAACAAAGTTAACAATATATAACTAGGACATGTAAGAAAACAGTACAGTGGTAGCATTTGTTAAAAGCAAAAATATAGTAATGTAATTATAGAATATAGACATGCTAAAAGTTTATTTAAGTAAAGCATGGCAGATGTACTAAACACAAAGTGGGTACGAGCACATCAGAGTAAAGTCCTTATAATTTTTTCTCTTACTATAAAAAAAAGAAGCATGATTAGGAGGCCTAGGTTAGAGGCCTAAGTTAGAGGGGTGGGGAAAAGGGTAAGAGTAGGAGGGGAAATAGATTTCAGTCTGGGTTAGCACAGCGACAAAGCCACTGTGTTTTAAGATGTTCTTTAATATGTTTTTTGAATAGAGATGTAGACGGTAGGTTAGATAGTTCAGGAGGGAGCTGATTCCAGTTTTTGCCTGTAGTGTTTGAAAAAAGTGAGTCACCAGCTTTATTGTTAGATTTAATTGATGATCAGGAGTTTATTAGCAGAACGTAGTGTAGCTAGATTTTTGTATGGTGGAATCAGATTAAAGGGGTATTATTGGAGTGGTGTAGGATCTTTTGAGTGATAAGTAACTGTTGATAGAGTATGTGGTTCTGCAATTCTAGCCATCCTAGTTGTTTGAGGTTAAGACAGTGGTGAGTTTTAAAGGGAGTACATGTAATGAATCTAGCTATGCTATTGTAACAGGTAGAAAGTTTGGAGATGTTATTCTTAGATAGGTTAGTATATATAGCAGAGGCATAGAAAAGGGTAGAAATGAGGTGGGTCTGGGCAATAGTTTTCCTTGCTGTGGGGGGTAAGGAAGGGTTTGATTCTACAGAGAGTACCAAGTTTTTTGTTAACAGATTTTATGGTGGTGTTAATATGATCATCATAGTTAAGACGATTGTCAGTTGTAACACCTAGTAGGCGGGTGGCAGTATCCGGGGTAATGTTAGTAGCATTGTTAGAGGTTATAGAGAAGAATGGTGTGGAACATTTGTGAGTTGGAGTAAAAAGCAGTAGTTTTGTTTTTTTGGGATTAAGGAGGAGGCAATGTTTCATAAACCAGTTTTCAACATTTTGGAACACAGTTTGGGTGAGGGACTGGAGGGAGGCTATGTTCTTAGCAGTAGAGATTAAGGTCGAGTCATCTGCATATTGAATGCAGGTGGCTTGAGGTATGTCCATGTGGAGGTTGTTAATAAATATGGAGAAAAGAAGGGGACCTAAGATAGAGCCTTGTGGGACCCCAATATTTACTGGGAGTAATGAAGACAGATTGTTATCCCAAAGTACTGCTTGCTGCCTGTTTTGAAGATAACACCTAAACCATTGTGATGCTAGTGGATCAAGAGAATGATACTTTAGTTTACGTAGAAGTAAGTTATGGTTAACCATATCAAAGGCTTTTGACAGGTCTATAAATAGGGCAGAGGAAAAGGAGTTATTGTTACGATTTTTATTTATAGAGTCAGTGAAGGATAGAAGGGCAGTCGTTGTGCTGTGGAATGGTCTAAAGCCATGTTGGCAGTTGGCTAGTTGGTTATTTTGTAGAAGGTGGTTGAGTAGTTGTTTATGAATACATTTTTCCATTATTTTAGCTAATGGGGAGAGTAAGGCAATAGGGCGAAAGTTTGAAAGCTCTATAGAAGATCCATCTTTGTGTAGTGGGATAATGTGAGATACTTTCCAAATGGTAGGGATTTTGCCTTCAGAGATAGTTCTGTTAATAAGTATAGATATGGGGTAATGAATAGCTTTTGCGGCAATTTGTAGGTATTCAGATGGGAGTCGGTCCGCAGATGGGGTGCAGGGTTTCAGTTTTTTAAGCAGTTTAAGAATATGAGATGTAGGAATAGGTTGTATATGAAAGGTAGGAGACGTCGTCTTGGAGGTGTGTGGTGGGGAAGCAGTATGTGGGGGTACAGAATTGGCTAGGGTTTGAATGGCTTCTGTAAAGTATTTATTAAAGGCATCAGGGATCTATATATACACACATAGACCCTCGAGTCATTCAGTTCTGTGTTACGTTAAAAGTTAGGGTTGGGGACAGGCATAATGGTTAAGGTGTTTGCCTCACCAAAAGAAGGTACAGGGCTTGATTCTCGCATTTGGAAAAATTGGCTAGACTTAAAATGGCTTGTAAGGGCAGTTATCCTAGTACTTACTTATGAACCTATAAAAAATTTATGGCACTGACAGCATTTCTCAATATACCACCCTAAACAAAGACATAGCAATGCAGGTACTGTTTCCTTTGATGGTATGATTTGACCCTTTGTGCATGCCGCCATCACACCTAGAAAAAATATAAATAACACTGGTGTGCTAATTAACACCCCACTGTTTTAGTGACCCCCTCCGCACTGAGAATTTCCAAATTAATCTCATTAGGAATTTCTAGTTCCACATTACTTAAATCCATAACTCTGAATTTGTAAAAGAAAGCTAAAAAAATCCATTGATATGCTTGGCAAACCTGGCTACATTTATCCAAATCTATTGGAAGTTTCTATTCCCTGTCCTTTCCCCATCACAAGTACATAGGTGTATACTGGGCTAATGACCACTGGGACCTTCATAAGCCTAGCCAAGCATCCCAATGGTCTCCCCTCATGTTTATATGACTTAGAGGTCATTTTAAGGGATATATGTAAGCTAGGGCAGGATTAACAGGCTGCTTCTGTCCATTAGAGACATAAGTGCTAGAACAGGGATGTACTTTCGATTTGCCATACACTGGTCCAGGTTTCTCTTGAATACGGTTAGGAAACAGCTCTGCTTCATGTGGATGGTAAGTCTGTTCCATAGAAGGGAAATTTTCTGAGACATATAACTGTCCATCCAACGTGTCCTATTTATGTCACAATCAAGGTTTAAATCCCTAGATTGAGTAATTCTGATGCTATTTGTTTTGCACCTATGCAAAAGGTCCATCACAGTGGGATCCAAGGATACCTTGTATGCTGGGCATATATCATATCTCAACAGTCTGCAGGAGTGTAGTGATAAGGCTTAGAGGTGATATACACAGGAAATACTGTTTACTCCCTGTTTTCTTATTGTGAGAAACTTCTGTGGATATTCCAGTTGTTGTATGTGCCTGGTCGGATTCATACAAAAGGGGACATTTTACTCGATAGGCATGATGAGGCCCGAATACTGTGGAATGATGACTTCCTTGGACTTAGATGCCATGCCCTTGCTTATAAGTTGAACAACACAGAATTATTTCCTTGCAACTTCAAACAAATGCTGGTTGAAAGCCAGGTTATTATCTACATACGTACCCAAATCCTTGACTACTGGTTCTACTTTTAAGGGTGTGTTATCAATTAGTTAGTTTCCTAGGGTGGTTGAGTTCCCAAAGGGAAATATTATGCATTTCTTGGTGTTGAGATTGAAGCCATAGCTCTGACACCAGTAATTTATCTGTGCTAGTCCTTCCTGTAAGATGTTAGTACCTTTGGGATATTCTATGACTGCTCCTAGTTTGCAATCATCTGCAAACATGTTAAGCCAGAGGCCCTTTACATTGACTTCCAAGATGTAGGTTCCATAAAGGAACGGAACCAGCACAGAGCCCTGAGGGACTTTGCTGGTGACCATCCTCTTTGTGGAGGTGGTCTCCCTTATAGTAACTTCCTGTGTCCTATTTGAGAGTCAATTGGCTATCCAGCATGTAACATATGGGTTTATGCCTATATCCATGAGTTTGTTTACAATGTCAGAGTAGGATATTGTATCAAATGCCTTAGCCAGGTCAAGGTAGGCACTATGCACCATTTTGCCCTCATTCATTGCCTTGATGTTCTTCTCAAAGAAGTCCCCTAAGTTGCGTAGGAATGATTTTCCCTTCACAAAACCAAACTGGGTTGGATCCAGCATTTGAAGGTTTTCTGTGTTCTTATTAATCATTTCCATGGTAATTTGTTCCACAGCTTTGTGTATGAGACCAGTCAGACCTATGGGTCTGTAGTACCTGGGGTCTATTGATGACCCAACCTGGTGCAGAAGGATGACCATTGCAATTCTCCATTTGTGTGGCACATAGCCTGACTGAAGCCTATGGTTAAATAGTGACTCCAGTTTCCTGATATGTCATGTTTCAGGCATTTAGGAGGCATCCTGGGATCTTAATGGGGCCCATTGATGCAGTGTTTTTGACCTTAGAGAGCACATCTAGGACTTGCCACCCTAGTGATAGTGGAGGGGGAGTTGATGATATTTCCTGAGAGGGTAGCCAGGGAAGAGAGGGATTAAAAGTGAAGCTGAATTTGTTAGCCAGCAGATTTACTATATCTTCCAACTCAGTACAGGTGACTCCATTTACAGTCAGTTCTGCACACTGCTGTGAGCTGCCTTTGAGCTTTTGGACATAGCTAAAAAAAGCTTTGTGGCTGTCCCTTGCTTGGAAGGCTATCTTTACCTCAGATTTTGCTTTGGTAGACTTAATTTACCATGTTTTTGTCAGTCTGGGTATAGCCCTTCATAATCTTAGCTATGACCTGCTGTACAGTCTGTTTATGTTTGGATTGAGTTAGTTCGGGCTTACATACAGTAGGCACAGCTGTTTCTATGCATTTATTGACATGATTGTACAGGGTTTTGGTGAACAATTACACATAGGTAGCTGTGTTCTCAGGGTATCAGTGGATTGAAATTTTGACAGGTTATCACTTACTAGTAGGAAGTTTGCCTTAGAATATCTCCTAAATGTTACAGGGTTAGCCAGGGTCACAGAACTGATTTTTATTATGAGGGAGACAGCCTTGTGGTCTGACCTTACCAGAGAGAACATTTCACTAGAAATATAGTTGGTGAGTAGCAGGGTGAGTATGTTCACACCTCTAGTGGGTGCATGGACTATCTCTTCCAAGGTGTTTGTGTTTACAATGTCCAGGAATATCTGGGCCTTTAAGTTTTGGGTTATGAATCTACCTCAGTTTATAACTAGCTAGTTGAAGTCACCCATGAATGTGATATTGAGCTGAATGGTGAGGACTTCCAGTAAGTCTCAGAGAGATCTACAGATAGACTAGTCTTGAGGTGAGTCTGTTGTTCATATAGACTGAGAAATCTCCAGTACTGGCCCCTGCCTGTACTGTAGGTGGCCTGAATATTTGGAAGGCATTGTAACTTTGCTCTCCTGGGATGCTGTCCATGGCTGTAAACCATGTTTCTGTAACTGCACAGCTGTCCGTGTTCTCCAGGGTGATGAGAGCCTGGAGAGAGTGGGGTTTCTTGTTTAGGCTCCTGGCAGCAACACCTTTAGATTCTCTTGGGTTGGTTTTGCTATGTCAGAAAGTTTGTCAGTTGGGCACTGCCCAAAGAAGGCACAATTGAGGAGGACAATATTTTAGTCAGTATTCAAAAGCCTAGCAGGGACAGATGCAGGCGTTCCTTGGCAAAGTAATGTGGTCTGACCACCATATCCTCCCATGCTGACAAATATTGTACCCCCTTGGAATGATACCAGAAACTAAGTCAATTATTAAAGTCAGTCATCTTTTGTTCATATTGTGGCATTTTCCTTTGTGAAGGTAGAATGCTGCTTAATGCTAGGAACATATCAGCCTGGGACACAGTCTGACAGCTCCATAATGCCTCCCTTCATATAGTCCAGGGATCTACATTCATTTACACTCATGTGAACTATGACTGAGTCATATTGAAGTTTGTGGTCTAATGGCTTTAGTGCATGGGTGATTTGGTGGATCCTGGCCCCTGAAATGCAACTGTCCTGATTTTTTCTTTATTCAACCTTATGAACAGGACACGTCTCACGGTGAAGTCTCCCATTATTAAAATATTGGGTATTGGCCTTATGGGCCTTGTAGTTGAGGCTCCAAAGGATGTAGCTGTATATTTTGTGTTGGGTGTTGTTTTGGTGGAGTGCTTCTGGAGTTGCTGAGGATACTTTTTGTAAGATAAATGTCTAGGAGGTCTTTGGGATTTAGGAAGATCGATTTTAAGTGCCTCAGCATAGGTTGGTCTATGTGTTGGGTCAGTGCTATGTGTGTTGGGTGTAATCCTTATGTTACTAACAACCTGATTGTTATTTTAAATGCTTTTGTGCAAGAGTCTTGCCTCCAATGACATTGCATAATTATATCTGTCAGATACTATACCAGTTTCTCTAAGGATTAGTTGGTGGACAGTGAACATAAGACATTGTCTCAGGATGCCCATATCTACCAAGATGGTGATGCAGAAACTGGGAAAGTGACTATCTGTGGTGTCAGGTCTTTTTAGGTGAACTATAAAGGGGTTGGTACAGCAAACTATCTTGGGCACTGTAAGGGTAGAAACTGCAGCTAGCCTGTGTATGACAGATTTTATGTGACAGTGCTCCTCAGCATGCAGACAAGTTGCTCTTTACACAACTGACTGCTGGGTAAAGTTACAGGGGAAGTTTTATTAAGGAAAATGTAGTTGCTAAGTGCCTGTGTCTATACATGGCACTGCATGACAAGCAGCCGAATTTATAGTCTCAAAGAAAAGTGACTAAGCCAACTAAAAAGCCCTCTGGACAATGAAACAATCTCATCTTAAGACTCCCCTGTTTGTTTCCCAACTCCGTCAGAACAGGCTACCTTTCTACTGCCATTAAAATTGTAATTTCAGTATTCTTAATGTAGAAACACATTCTAGTTAGCCAAAATTGAAAAGGGAATGGAAACAAATCAAACAACTAGCTGCAATAAGTAATTACAAGGTGATTCTAAGGCAGACAAGCCAAAATGAGGAGCACGCACTTTAACACGATTTCAAAGCACACTAGAAGCAGCTAGACCAAGAAAAAGCAAATATACTTTACAGTAATGAAATGCAGAAAAAATCAATGAAATAATTTGAAAATACAGCAGTAGTCTCCAGAAATAGCTTAGAAAAGTGCAAAATTTCAATTTAAAATACTTATCTTAGGCTGGATGGCAAAAGATGCAAGCCAAACACTCTTAAGAACACAGGCAAGGATGCCAAGTATTTGAGCTCTTTGGAAGTAGGCTAAGAGGTTTGCAAATTCACCAAATTTATAGACTCAAAGAAGTGACTAAACCAACTAGAAAGCCCTCTGGCCAATGAAACAATCTCATTTAAGCCTCCCTGTGTGTTTCCCAAATCAGACTGACCAGGCTACTTTTCTACTGCCACTAGAATTACAGTCATAGTCTCCTTAAGGTAAGAACATACTTTAGTTATCCAAAAGTGAAAAGGTACCAGAAGTAAATCAAACAACTAGCTAAAACAAGTAATTCTCACTTTAAGCCACTTTATGTGTTTCCCAGTATGGACACACAAGGTTTTCTTTTCTTCTAGAATTGCAGCCCCAGTCTTCTTAATGTAAAAACACACTTTAGTTAGCCAAAGTGAAAAGGTACCAAAAACAAATCAAACAAGTAGCTACAAAAAGTAATTCTCAGTTTAAGCCTCCCTGTGTGTTTCCCAGCTCAGACAGACCAGGCTACATTTCTACTACTACTAGAACTGCTGCCTTGGCTCAGTCTTCTTAATGTAAAAAACACACTTTAGTTAGCCAAAAGTGAAAAGGTATTAGAAAATAATTAAACAATGAGATATAAGTAATTACAAGGTGAGTAAAAGGCATTCAGGCCAGCAGTGAGGAGCACACACACTTTAAGGCAATTTCAAAACACAGTAACAGTCTAAGGGGAGGGCCTTCACAGTTTCATCTGCCAGTGCCCAGTAAGATGAGCAAAGGAGACAAGACTGGGAGAAGTTTCCTGGGCCAGGTATACAGGAGATGAGACTGATGAGCTTCCATGACCAGATATATAATATGGGCAGGCAGCTCAAATGCCTCAAAGTTTAAAAGCACACAAGGAAAACATGTGTAGGTGGGAAACAACAAAACTGATTTAAAGGGTAAGATAAGTGCAGCAGTTTAGATGCACTTAGCTGGATTGAAAATGTAGTAAAATGCTTTACTTGGTATCACATGCTCCTGAAACAACTCACAAAGCTGTCCAGAGATAACTGATTGTTTTAAAGGAAAACTCCACCTTAGAACTAGAAAAATCTTTTTTTTTTCATGATATCTTTTTTTTTTTAACTAACACCTCAAAATCACTCTGACTGCTTCTCATAGAATTTTAATATGTCTTCTGCAAAATGTCTGCCAATGGAGCTTGACATATAACATGATCTTGTTTTTCTTCAAGCCTGTCTCTTTCCCATAATCCATTTCAAGTCTGCTTTACATGAGTCATGCTAGACATAAGGAAGTAGTGGTGTATTCCTATGCCATAGACATATAATGGGGTTAGTGTGAGTCACCTTCATCTTATATAACTTCTGTAATGGGACTGCTTCTTTTATTTTGTAAATGGCACTCATCTGTGTGTGTCTCATGGCTTGTTTTACAGTATACTAAGGAGTTTTACAGCTGCAGCCAAAAAAGTAACTAAATTGTAGGCTTTTGTTCAAATAATCTTTTTGTAGTCCAAGATGAATTGACACTACACACACACACACACACACACACACACACACACACACACACACACACACACACACACACACTTTGGTAAATGTGTTGATACTTTATAAGAATTATAAGAAAAATATTTTCTGACTATTCTCTAAATGTAACCGACATCTTTGATACTACATTTAAGTCATCTTAAAAAACAAAATTGTAGAAACAACAACTATTTAAAGTTTAAAGCTTAGTATTGCAATATGAAAGTAACAATATAAGCTGTAAAACCCAAATTGATGTATAGTTGTTGCTTCATGTTCAGAGGAGAACAAAAAAGCAGAAAACTAGACCCTACTTAAAACTGATACCTAGGCATAGGACAGAAACAACTTGAAAGACCAGTGCAAACTATAAAATATCTTCAGTTAATAACTTTAACCTCAGATTCAGAACAAACACAAACAGGAAACACACAAAACTGATTTAAAAGGTAAGAAGTGCAGTAGTTAAAATGTACTTTTCTTTAAAATGGAGTCCAAATGCTTTGTTTTCTTTTAGCTGATGGACCACTTTTCAACTCCAGTAGTCTAAAAACAAGATGGCTGGCTGATTGTGTAATATAAACTGACAGGAGACTGTAAATACCTTAAAGCTCTAGCCAAATGAACTTATCTTCTCAGAACTGCAGAAATGCTCACTGCCACTAAGTTGAATTACCATAAGCTCTAAAAATAACTTGCATAGCTTGACCAAGCTGGCTGATTGACTGAAGTTTCAAAAGTGACTAAAGTACAATTTGATGACCAATGTTGATTAATCCACTTAAGAGCTCAGAAAAGTAACTATGAAAAACTGCAAAACCCAACCAAATTGTCACTGCAGCTTCAGATTCAGGGGAGAGAGATTAAAATGCAGAAGAACAAGCCTCCACTCAAAACTAATTTAAATACCTAGCATTTCAGTAGCCATGGTGGTGCAGCGGTTGCGTTGTTGCCTCACAGCAAGAGGTTCTCCTGTTCAATTCTCGGCTGGAGTGCAGGGAGTGCCTTCTGTGTGGAGTCTGCATGTCCTCCCCGCGGTTGGGTGGGTGTTCAAAAGACATGCGTAAATGGGCGTGCCTTGGTTGAATGTTGAGCTGGCACCTCGGCGTTCATCAAAATCTACTGCCAATCATTAGCGGACTGGAGTTCTGCTGTGGCGACCCCTAAACAGGAAAAGCCGAAAGACAACAACAACAACAATAATATTTTCAGTTTAGATGTCCAGTATCATAATCTCCTTTTGAATGTAGGATCATCTTTGTGATTCAATACTGGACCACAGATATACTTCAGCACATTTTATCCAACCGTTAAAATCACTTGAACAATTTGAGCATTTATCTTGTTTCTTTTTCCTCTAGATTTTTAAAAATGTTGTGGTCTTGGGGGAGTTGCCATCTAATAAACAATGCTGATGCCACTAAAGCAAATTAGCATCAGACAGATAAATCACTTCTGTCATGGAAACCTCCAGAAATATTTATATACTGGAGGCACATGACAGCTATGGAAAACATTTGTGTACAAATACCGACTAGCAGCTAACTTTACATCTTATAATGAATTTTATAACTCCTTGGATGCAGACTCAGTATCTGTAGTATAAAGCATCTAACACTTATAGAAAAAAATGTACTTTAGTCTGATCTAAGCCATATTAATATTATTTAGTTTTCTAAAGCATTTTTTTTCTTTTTTCTGTTTGCAATCATTTTATTCAATAATATATATTTTCCAGAGTCTTAATAATCCATTAATCCATTTTATGCATAAGGTTTATACAAGGTTATATTGCAAAGCTATACTCAAATATTGTTAAATGATATGCTAATTTTTTTCTTGTGGATTTAGCCACATCCCTTTGAAATATTTCTATATTTCCCTAATAATCCCTGTATACAGTGCATTAGTTGTGGTCAGACATTTATGTTTTGTTTATATTTTAAATTATAAATATTAATGCTGAATATTTTTCAACATCAGTCAATATGTCTGCATTTGTTTAGAATTTAATAGTAATGAACCCAGATTGTTACAATACTGAACTTCATTCAAATCCACTATCTGTATTAATATCATCAGATAACTTTGAACTGCATTGTACCGTAGAACTGGACACCTTACTCCATATCTAAGTTCTGTACAAGGTTTCAAGTAGAATACAATATCCATGGAAAATAAACCATCACTTTGTACTACAAAACAACGTCAAGCTTTGCTTCAATATTTTCAACTTCACTGCATGATATGCAGACAACAGTTACACATATATTTAAATTTTCAACAATATATAATTTAATGTATTTAAATCATGGGTTATTATTAGTAGACTCCCCAAGTCATATGTCTTCATTTTATGCCAATAAATAAAACTTAATGTAGATTACATGAAACAATTATGCTACTTTTCAGTGGATTGACGGATGATTACTTTTCACTGTGTAAGTTCACTGAATTTGATATATTATACTGTACATTATGAATAGCAAATAAAAACAGGCACACATTTCAGTGATATATCACAGTGCCCATAAAAACTGAAGACTGCCATTTCAGATTGTTTTAGAAAGAGACATTTAAGGGAATGCTGTCAAATCTAGATAACCCATAAATATTTCCCCAACTGTGTTATTTATTAAAATATAAAATATACATTAACTGGATCAGAGAATTATACAGCAAGTACCATGATAAAAGACAGTTTTATATCCATATTTAATTAATCATGCTTTATTTGGTTTATCTACACACTGGGGATTAAGTAGTATTTTTTAAAGAATGAGTTTCTCAGAAGTATGTTTGCTTTGTTCACTCCCATACTGTCTCATTTTTATTCCTGAATTCTCCTGTTAGACTATTTTTTTCCTTCATCTAACATATCTTGCAATGTAGCTATTTAACTCAATTGCAAAAAGCTTGATATATTTTAATGATTCATTAATAACATTTGTTAAAATTTAGTCTCCCAGTAGCCTACACATGCATCTTTTATAAACAATTATTTTTATTTTTATCACCATTGTTATTTAACTATGATTTTACATTTTTCACTACGTATTTTGTCATCAGTACATTTCTTACATTATTTCACCATGCTGAGCTTAGAAAAATAAATACAGTAATGTTTCCCTTCACACTTATAAAGATATTATACAGACCGTTGTAGTATCATATGCAGATTTAGCCAGATTGATTCATATAAGTATTTGCCAAAACCATTATATTAGCAAAAACTGCAAGAAAGACCCAGCCAACCTATACAGTCCTTATTGTATAATTCCTTAAACCTACTGTAGTAGAGGCCCATGGGATATATGCAAATTACCCTTGTTTCAGCTACATGGCTTCTGAATGGCTATGACATTTTATTTTTAAGTCTTTATAGCTTAGTACAACAGTGGTGTAAATGTTAGTTTCTGAAAATTATTTTACAGACTAAACATTGGGTGGGGGGGCATTTTGTTGCAGTAAACTCATCTAACAATATTTATTTATAGCAAACTAAAAGCAAGTACAATATCAAAAAGACCAATGGCATAATGTCATACTAGTTTGATTCCTCTGTGAATTCCATGGTTAATCTCTCAGTACTGGAAGCATCTGATATTGTTTGTAATCTTCATTAATCAGCTTAAGTGTACATAAGAATAGCAAAATAAACATCTGCAGATTTAAAAGAAAATTTGGTACCATTTGTTTTCCCTATTTATAAAGGATATATATATATATATATATATATATATATATATATATATATATATATATATATATATATATACTTGTTTTTAAATAGAGAGTCAATAAAATAAAGATATTAAGGTTGCTTGCTGCTTATTTTATCGTGTGTAGTGTAGGCAGACTGCAAAATTAGCATAATGCTCATCTGGAGATAGCACATACTGTTTCTATATACAAACAGACTCATAAAAATGAAACACAAGAGAGTGGAATTGATTTTGTTGTCATAGCAACATTTGCAGATGGCATCTCTTTCTTCTCAGAGCTGCTTTGTGACACAGCACTTTCTATATTCTACCCCCACCTCCCTTGGAGTCAAAAGCACAACTAGCAGAGTGTCTAGGCATATTGTAAGAGGCTTTTCTTGTGAAATACTGCATATAAATCAGACAGACAAAATGTTGGATGTACATGTATTTTGTGGTGTTCCAGTTCCAGTTGTCCATACATGTTCAGGACTCTCTAAAATATACTAAGCAGTCAGAATATATGTGCAGAGTTATTTGCAAACAATTAAAAAAAGGAGCACAATTGTTTGTTTTATATCTGCAGTCATAGGTCTCAACTCCTTGTATAAGAAATATGGACCAATCGTAAAATAATGGGGGGGAGGCAAAGGCCCAGAAATAGGGACAGGTTTTAAATATTGCTCGTATAAACTTAGAAAGTTGATAGAATTACAGGATTTGTGTTTCCCTGCATTTTCAGATGGATATGAAGTCTGAAATTCAAAAGTATGTCACTATTTAGTAACTTTGATCCTCAGTGGTTTTCCAGAAAACTACAAATTCTATGAGGAACTTACCAAAATATAGGGTAAAAATCTGGTCATTCTGCAAAAATCTGCATAGTGAGAGGTATGGCTGCAATTTAACACTGTTTCTTCAGTTTGAAAATAATGAAGCAAAACGTTTTTCCTTTCTGTACCTACTCTATCACATGAATAAAGTAGAATATCTAGTAATATCAATATTAAAAGATTCTTCACTGGCTACTTCTGTTAACCACCATCTTGTCTAGCTCCTGTTCATCTAAGTCCCCCTCCCCCCACGTGTGGATGCAGTGAGTCATAAACTTAGTCAACATGACACTGGATTATATTTGCTAAATTCAACGTCAAACTTTCAGAATGTACCTTCCTCAGGTATAATATTATATTATCACTTCCTTAATCCCGTGCAGGGCAATGCATGTTTCTGGACAGATAACCTTTTCAGTACTGAAAAAAAACAACCTCTGAAATGATAGACATGAGTAAAAAAAAAAAAAAAAAAAAAACTCTGCCTGGCATTCTGAAAAAGTAAATTTATAACAAAATGCCTTTTTATTATTATTTGAATGCTTATATTCTAACACCTGGCCTGCCTAAAGAAATCTTTTGGTTGTTTTATTTAAATTCTAACACCTGGCTTGCTTGGTTATACCTTCTCTCCCCCCTCTCTCTCTGAGACACAAATAAAGCACAATTTATTGCCCCCCCCCCCACATCCAACTAAAGATTTTACAAACCAGATGAGAGAGTTCTCATGAAGCTGCTATATTAATTTATTTCCATTCCTCTTTCATCTTTATTTGCTCTTTACTAGATGAAATAACTCAGATGATCCTTGGAGGTCATAATAAACTTTATAAAGCCTCTGTCTACATCCACATTCTTTTTACCCCTTTTTTTATCCTGCTTCAGAACACTTAGAACCTTAACTATCTAAGCCTAAATTTATTTTACTCGCAGATGCTAATCTTATTTCTTCAGAAATGTTTCCTTATATTTCTAGATTTTCTCTGTTAGTGTTAACCTTACTCAAATTATTCCCTCCTTCACTCCCCCTGACATTCACTTACTCAGTTGTCCCCATGGCCTAATCATTCACACAGTCGTTCCCCTGGGACTGGCCTTCTCTCATGCAGCTGTCCCTTGGCCTAACCTTCTCCCACACAGTTATCCCCTTGACCTAACCTTCACTCACATTGTCATCTTCTTGACCTAACCATCAGTTACACAGTTGTTCCCAAATTGTGACTAACTCACCACACAGATGCCATTCTGTTACTGCCCTTTGTTGCATACTAAGTGACCTCTCTCCTGTCTCATGCTTTGTTTTTATTAACTGAAACTTCCACTAGTTACTGTCATTAGCCATCCCATCTAACATCTCAAGGAGTCTCTTTTTCTTGTCACACTTGCATTAATTCATTGGTCTCTGTCCTTTTCTACTTTTGTTGTAAAACCTACTGCATAATACTCTGCCTTGTTGCATTAGCAGGGTTCCGTCTTCCCATTTCTAAATCCAGTATCTGAGATGACTTATATTGCCGGTGTTCCCTTATTTTCTCTAACTGAAAATGAAGTAAAACATTTGAAAAACTTTAAAAACTACTAGTTGAGCTTCTCATGATAAAACACTAAGAACTCACTGATGATGGAGATGGAGAGCACTAGACCGCACCTGTGTTTTGTGTAGCTCTCAGATCATTACTGCAGCTGCCTAACATCCAGGAGCAGCTGCATATCATCTTGGCCACAACTCTTGACTTCTTTGTTCAATAAATAGGGTAAAAGCTAAAAATAATGGGTACAAACCTCATTATTGTTACTCATACCTCTCAAGTGGCCTCATAATGAGGAATGTTTGAGTCTTAAAAAGTCCATGTTCCTCACTGTTCCACATTTAAATGGCATGTCACGCATTCAGAGTTAATCATTTTTCTAATTAACGTCATGGATAGCCAAGAGTTATACTCACCAATAAAAAAACGTTTCACTTTTATCATATTTAGTGGCAATAACAGTTACAGGTAATAACAGAGAACATTAGACTTCATGCAACCACATCACCCGGGATTCTGGCTTTGCACAGTATGCATGGTCCAGTATTCTCCATTATCACCAAGAAGTCTTACCTGTGACCACAGGATTGAAATCAAGGCTGCCAAATCACAATACTTCAGAAATTTAGAACACCTCTCCTTTATTAAACCCATAAGTATTTTCGTCTCATGAAAAAATACTAACTGGTGAATCAAGCAATGAACGTCTCTCCTTCTTAAAATAAACTATGACTTAAACACTAAACCTCTACAGCCTGTCACTTAATCTCTGATACTGTTCTTTCTGACTGGAAACATGCAGCTGTTTTTTCCACTTCAGAAGAGTTCTGGTCCTAAACTTCAGGATTATCTCAGACCCATTATTATATACTCTCTAGAGTAGAACTACTACATAATATGCAATTCTTAATGTTACCATCTCAAAGTAAAGCAACAAAGTTGAGCAGATCCACTGGTCAGCCTTTATTCAGCAGCACTTTTTTCACATATTTCGAGAGGACCTTTGATATACTACATCACACGCTCCAATTTAAGCAGTGGAAATCTCTAGATTTTAGGACATTACCTTAGCACAGTTGAAAGGAGGGCTACTTACCCAATACAACATCACAGTTTAAAGCTTCAGCATATCTATTCAGATACCGGCTTTATTTCAGTATTCCCTAAGGATCTGTGCTGTGACCACTTATTTAGTAATGAATTTTCTTCCGTAGTATCCATCCTAACTGTATATTTTATAATGGCAGTTTAGAGCCATATTTCAGTGTATGCCAGCAGGCAAGATGGTATACCCAACATGTGAATATTCAAAGAATGTGATTCTGAAAGAAATGCTGCATTAATGGAATATGAATATTAGGCTGCAGAGATAATGTCACTAGTCATGCCACACTGTAATTCCACATAGACAGCATTCTCCTTAGTATGAGGTACAGTGATGTTGGGGTTAGCATGTAAGTAGAACTGGTGTGAGGTATAACTCCCATGTTGGGAAATACAGGAAGACAAAAAAATGTCAAATGCTTTGACAGCATTACAGTGAGTTTCAAAATTCACTGTATTTCTATGCCAACTGCACTGTGTTTTTCGTAGCTGTGAGAGTCACAGCAGTGAGTCTTATACTTACAACATGGAGGCTATATAAAGTCACAGTATCCATGTGTCTGTCTGTTTACTGTACACGTTTGATGAATAATGTGGTTGTAGCACTAGTTTTAAGTGCCAGCAATTTCAGTGTTTTTTGGTGTGTATGCCCATCTCCTTATCCATAGCACCAGACATTGCCAAACCATGTCCTCCGACAATTGCAAAAAAAAAAAAAAAAATGGCATATCAGACTTTGGCAAAAAAAAAAAGTAATATATAAAAATTAATTCTTTAGTTCCTGTAATGGCATACACAAAAACTATGGTTATCCCTACACAGTGACTCCTCCTTACTATACCATTCTCTAAACATTAGCATTCATGGTACAAAACTGCAGCTTTAATGGCTAGCGGCTGGGGACCATGGCAGTGACATCCTGATGTAATTTCAAACAAATGGATTGTTGGGCCAAATTCCTAAAGAGTTGCTCTCGGTGTAAGTAACTTACTACAGTGTAAGGTTTATTGTTAAAAAGGTTTATAAAGTGTGTGTGTGTGTGTGTGTGTGTGTGTGTGTGTGTGTGTGTGTGTGTGTGTGTGTGTGTGTGTGTGTGTGTGTGTGTGGTGGGGGGAGCAGATTCCAAAAGACCTGCTGTCAGTGTAACTAGTCACTTACACCAAAAGCACCTCTTTTGGAATTGAGCCCATTATCAGAATGAAAACACATTACCTAGATAAAAGGCAGAACAAATACAAGTATCCAGATAAATCACCCATTCAGAGGAACAAGTGAAAAGTTATTGACTGCAGTATTGTTTTACTATACTGGCTGATATACATATTTTTTACTACTGGACAACATACACAATTGCCACATGGGGAACAGTCCACTGGATTGATACCAGAAAGTATAGTTTTAATCAAACATGCTTTATTATTTATCTTATATTTTCACTAATACTGTTGATAGTTTCCCCTTTATAAGAAGAAAATTTATATTTTGGTTGACAGTATCTCATATAACTCATTGTCAGAACATCTAGGTGATAAAAGATTTAAATGAGAGATAAATGCTTTATATAAGCATAAACTTAAACATCCTTGGACCATTTTTATATTTTTAGGAGTCAGTAAAATACATTACACTGGAATGAATAAGGGCATGTGGACATGTGCAAAGAGCTGTTGACTAGGAAAAAAGAACAAATGTGGGTTGTTAACTTAGGAGCAATGTTTCATCCAAAGCTGAATGAACATGTATGCTTGATTTGATTAGTTTTGAATAATTAGCTAGTGAATGTTTTATCAAGTTAGATTGATAATTATTAATCTGGTTTTATTAATAGTAACTGATAAACACTAATTTATATTTGAGAAGTTACACACAATAACATAATTTGATTAATAACTATGACTGTGTTTTTGTCTGCATTCATTTCATTCACTGATATGACCTTTAGAAATTGTTTTCCATGTATACAGCTTTAAAATATCCATTTTTGTTCTAACAGTAGTGTACCCTCTTCTGAATATAAATGGGTTTCATATGGCTGCTATAGATTATACTAAAGATGCTGAGGGGGTCATGCCAAAACTTGCCTATCTTTTTACATAGGTTAGGTTCATAGGTTGGTTCATAGGTTGGTACTAGGCTATCAGCCCTAGGGCCTATACAAGCCTAGCCATGACAATTCCCTGGCTATTTCTTCCCACATTATTTACTTTCCTGGACCCCTGTCTAGCAGGGCGACTGATGTGATCCCTGGGGTGAATTTCCTTTCTCCCATCCAATCGTCAAGGTTCCTCTTGAAGAGGTCCAAAGAGGCACTCTGCTTGACATGTATGGGCAATCTATTCCAGAGTCTGGGGAGTCTCTGGGTCAGGAACCTATCCCTCCAGCATGTTTTGTTTATTGTGATGACAAGGTTTAGATCCCTGGAGCATGTAGCTCTGAGGGATTGGGATTTCTTTAAGTGTAGCATGTCCAACAGCTCTGGGTTTGGCATGGCCTTGTATGTTAAGCAGAGATCGCCTCTGAGTAGACGATATGCGACAGAGTATAGCTGGAGTTTTTTAAGGCGGTCAGCGTAGGGCATCTGCTTTAGGCCTGTGATTCTTTTAGTGAGGTATTTCTGAGGCCTTTCCAGTTGCTGCAGATGTCTTGAGAGGTACATACCAAATGGGGCGTTGTATTCTATAATGGGTCTAATGAGGGATGAGTACAGTGGGACAATGACCTCCTTTTTTCTGGATGAAAAGCCCTTCATGATGAGGTGTGCCACATAGAGGGATTTCCTGACTGTTGTGGTGATGTGGTTATCGAAGGTGAGACCACTGTCCACCTGTGTCCCTAAGTCTCTTATCACACTTTGTGTTTAGTGTACTGCCACCTGTATGGTAATTCATGGATACATGTTTTTTCCCAAAGGGGATAACAATACATTTCTTGGCATTGAGCTTGAGCCCATGGCTCTGGCACCAAGCATCTGTTTCTGTAAGGCCCTTTTGTAGAGTATCCACATCATTTGGGGATTCAATAATGGCTCCCAGTTTGCAGTCATCTGCAAACTTTGTTAGCCAGAGTCCCTTAGTGTTGACCTGTACTTCAGAGAAGTAGATGCCAAACAAGAGCGGCCCCAGGACTGAACCCTGAGGTACTCCACTTGTCACTTGTCTGGAGCTGGATTTACATGCTCCTTGTTCTGGATATATCATTTATAGCTGCTGGGTTTTGATGAGAATTCACTTGGATTTGCTAAGAAAGTCTTCATGCAGTGCTGTTCTTTTATTATATTTTTTTTGTTGTTGAGGGGTAATACTCTTTCATATTAAAATGCCATGTTGCAGATAGTCCATTATCCAGTTCTGTTTAAGATGACATTGTTAACATCTTTTCTTTCCATGGTTCAGGAATTTATGCTGTAGACGCCATTAAATTATTACAGATAATTAGATCATATGCGACCTCCTCATAAATTCCATCTTGATCAACACCAACAAAAGGCTAAGATTTCTTTATAGTGTTGAACCACATCCTCCCTCCAAAGCAAGACAAACCACTGTAGCAATGTACACACTCCCCACTGTGGCAACATACACACTCCCCACGGTAGCAACATACACACTCCCCACTGTAGCAATGTACACACTGCCCATGTATAAATGTACACACTCCCAACTGTAGTAATGTCCACACTCCCCACTGTAGCAATGCATACACTCCCCACTGTAGCAACATTTACACTCCCCACTGTAGCAAAGTACACACTCCCCACTGTACCAGTGTACACACTTCCCACTGTAGCAACATACACACTCCCTGCTGTAGCAATGAATACACTCCCCACTGTAGCAACATACACACTCCCCACTGTAGCAATGTATACACTCCCCACTGTAGCAAAGTACACACTCCCAACTGTAGTAATGTGCACACTCCCCACTGTAGCAATTTATACACTCCCCACTGTAGCAATGTATACGCTCCCAGCTGTAGCAACATACACACTACCCACTTTAGCAATGCATACACTCCCCACTGTAACAACATTTACACTCCCCACTGTAGCAAAGTACACAGTCCCCACTGTACCAATGTACACACTCCCCACTGTAACAACATACACACTCCCTGATGTAGCAATGTATACACTCCCCACTGTAGCAATGTACACATTCCCCACTGTAGCAATGTACACACTCCCCACTGTAGCAACATACACACTCCCCACTGTAGCAATGTATACACTCCCCACTGTAGCAATGTATACACTCCCAACTGTAGTAGCACACACTCCCCACTTTAGCAATGTATACATTCCCCAGTGTAGCAAAGTTTAAACTCCCCCACTGTAGCAAAGAACACACTCTCCACTGTAGCAATGTACACACTCCCCACTGTAGCAACATACACACTCCCCACTGTAGCACAGTACACACTCCCTACTGTAGCAATGTACACACTCCCCACTGTAGCAACATACATACTCTCCACTGTAGCAATGTATACACTCCCACCTGTAGCAACATACACACTCTCCATTGTAGCAATGAATA
The DNA here is from genome assembly GCF_019279795.1 of Protopterus annectens. NCBI lineage: Eukaryota > Metazoa > Chordata > Ceratodontiformes > Protopteridae > Protopterus > Protopterus annectens. Next base: position 234,475,708 of record NC_056750.1, read on the forward strand.
CACTTATACACGCCCCACTGCAGCAATGTACACACACCTCACTGTAGCAAAGTACAAACTCCTCACTGTAGCAATGTGCACACTTCCCACTGTAGTAACATACACACTCCCCACTGTAGCAATGTATACACTCCTCACTGTAGCAACGTATACACTCCCCACTGAAGCAATGTACACACTCCCCACTGTAGCAATGCACACACTCCCAACTGTAGCAGTGGAGGCCCAGGGAGAAAAGCTCCATAAGTGACAAAAAACATCTGTAATACAAAATACATAATCAGAAGGGATTAGTAGTACACAAGAGGAAATTTACAACATATCACATTGCTTGTAAAACATAGTATGAAACAAGTAAGACACATTTACAACAGTCAACAATTAAACAAATGGACAATAACTTTGATTAGTAATTACAGATGATATTAGCATATGAGTATGTAAAAGGCATTTCAATAAGGAGATACAGCAAGGAGGTCAATAAATCAGGGAGAATAGTGAGTGTCTGTACTATACAGGAGAGGTACAGTTACAAAGCCATGAATTATTGAGTTGATTTTTAATGCCTTTTAAAAAGGGGCAAGGAGGTAGTGGAGGATATGTTGGTCAGTAAAGTATTCCAGATTTTAGGGATAAAATTTGAAAGAAGAGATTCACCTGCCTTGTTGGCTTTAGCTCTGTCAAGCTACTATAAGTTGGTAATAGAGTAAAATTTGAGGGATTTATAACCAGTCTAGCTGCTTCAGAACCTTACCCTGTTAGGGCAATTAGTTGAAAACCTAGCTATCTTGTTATAACATGTTTCCAGTTTCGCTAAGTCGTCTTTTTGAAGTTAATGAAAATAGGAGAGGCATAGAGAAGTGTGGACAGGGGATGAATTCAGGTTATAGTGGACTTAGTATCATTTGTAAGAAAGTGATTGTTGTGGTAGAGAATCCCTAGTTTTTATGCATCTTTTTAATAGTCTGTGAGATATGGATGTCAAACTTGAGGTTACTGTCAATTTCAACACCCAGGAGCTTGGTTTGGGCTGTTGTTGAGATAGTTTTGTTTAGTGATGTTATTGTGGACGAGGGAGAGGGGAACTGTGAGTTTTGTGAGGTGGAATAGCATAAGTTTAGTTTTGTTTGTATTCAGGATCAGCTAAGAGTTTGTAATCCAGGCTTACTCTGCTGAAAAGGTATCTTGGGTCTCAGATTGTAATAGTTCTAATGTGGAGTTTGCACACATTAGTGTGGAATCATCAGCATATTGGATGATGGAGCCCTGTTGGGTGGTAGTCTGGAGGTCATTGGTTAAAAGAGAGATCAGGAGGGAGGGGTCTAAGGATGGATCCTTGAGGAACCCCTAGATTGACAGGCAGAAGGGGATAGAGTTCTTGCTGCAAGAGGACAGCTTGTTTACATTCTTGTAGGTAACTTTGGAACAATGTGAGAGTGGACTGACTGACATTTAAGGCAGCAAGGACTGAAATTAATTTAGTATGTGACACCATGTCAAAAGCCTTAGAAAGGTCTATGAATATTGTTGAAATGTACTTGCCATTGTTTCTGTGAGAGTTCACTGTGTTTGTAAAGGGCAGTGGCACAGTGGTGGTGCTGTGTGAAGGACAGAAGCCATGTTGTGTACTGGATAATAGTTTGTAATTGAGGAGGAAGGACAGGCATTGTTTATGGATGAACCTTTCTAAAATTTTTGATAGTGTGGTAGTTGGTCAATTCTGTGGAATTGCCACCTTTGTGGAGTGGAATAACGTGGGAAATTTTCCAGATATCTGTAGCTATGTTTTCAGTTAGTGACCTGTTAATGAGGTTGGATATTGGATAGGCTATGGCTTCTGCAGCTGTGCTATGAAAGTCAGCTGGGAGTTTGTCTGCTGCTAGTGTAGGTTTGAGTTTACAGAGCAGTTTTTTTATCATGGCCGTGGGGACACGTTTGAAGGAGAAAGGGTTGTGACTATATTTTTGTAACTGGCAGATGGCATTGGAGGCAGGTGTATGATTATTTTGTTTAGCTAGCCTTAGGATGGATTCAGCAAAGAATTTATTGAACTGGGTAGCAATATTTTCAGAGGTGCTGGATGTCCTAAGGGAGAGTGTTTTTGCTGTGCTGGGTGTGAGTATATTGTTAATAGCTGTCCAAGATTTTTGAGGGTTGTTTTCATGCTTGTTTTGGAAATCTTGGCAGTATTAAATTTTGTTCAACTTGATTGTTTTTTAACTTTATTTATTATATATATTCACTTTCGTCGAATGGATCAAATGTCAATGTTCATAACATCAAACACCAAAACGTTGAAAACACAAACGCTGACACATTTCAATGCATGCACCAATTAATAACCTCAATGTACACAAAGGTAAACAAAAACACATATTTTTTTTGCAGGTGGGTAAGCCACCTGCACACCCCCACACCCCATGCTACTTATATATAGTAACACCAAGATCACACAATATCAGGGAATGGGCATAATTCCCAACCACGTGAATTGTCCAGTCTTGTACACATGTCATCCATCTGCTTAGTCTACCAAATTCTGTCAGCTAAACAGATATTGATCAAAACATCTTCCAGTACAAATAATGACTCCTACATTATATGTATATCTATTGTTCCTCACTGATGCCTTGCACCACCATGCCACATGCTGAATTACTGACTCATTGAGGATGTAAATCTCAATGGATGCAAGCTTCACATACTACAAATGATGCCCAGGTCCTGACACCCTAAAATATAAATGTTGTCCAGGAACTGACATTTGCAAATATAAATGATGGATAGGTACTGGCATCCACTAATATAAATGCTGCCCAGGTATTAACATCCACAAATGTAAATGCTGGCCAGATACTAACATATGCAAAAATAAATGCTGGCTAGGTACTGACATCCATAAAAATAAATGCTAGCCAGGTGCTCACATCTGCAAATATAAATGCTGGCCAGGAACTTGACATCTGCAAAACTAAATGCTGGCTAGGTACTGACATCTATAAAAATAAATGCTAGCCAGGTGCTCACATCTGCAAATATAAATGCTGGCCAGGAACTTGACATCTGCAAAAATAAATGTTGGCCAGGTACTGACTTCTACAAAGACAAATAATAGTCAGCTGATCTCCAGGTACTGACATTTGCAAATATAAATGCTGGTCAAATACTGACATCTGCAAGTACAAATGATGACTAGGTGCTAACATCCGCAAATATAACTGATGGCCAGGTACTGACATCAACGAATATAAATGCTGGCCAGGTACGAATATATGCAAAAATAAATGCTGGCCAGGTACGAGCATATGCAAAAATAAAAGCTGGCCAGGTTCTGACATCTGTAAAAATAAATGCTGACCAGGTACTCACATCTGCAAATATAAATGCTGGCCAGGAACTGATATCCACAAAAATAAATGCTTGGCATGTACTGACATCCATGTGAGTAAAAGATGTCCAGGTACTGATATGTGTAAATATAAATGGATGTCAGTTAATGACATGCGCAAACATAAAAGCTGGCCAGATGCCGACATCCACAAATATAAATGCTGTCCATGTACTAATATCTGCAAATATAAATGATGGTCAGGTACTGACATCTGCGAATATAAAATATGGCCAGGTATAAATACTGACCAGGTACTGACATCTGCAAATATAAATGCTGGCCAGGAACTGACATCTGTAAAAATAAATACTGGGCAGGTATTTACATCCAGAAATATAAATGCTGGCTAGATACTGACATCCAGAAATATATATTCTGGTCAGGTACTGACTTTCACAAATATAAACTCTGGCAAAGTACTGACTTATGCAACTACGAATGCTAGCCAGGTACTGACGTTTACAAATATAAACACTGGCCAGGTAATGACATCCACAAATATAAATGCTAGCCAGGTACTGATTTCCACAAGTATAAATATTGACCAGGTATTGACATCTGCAAATACAAATGTGGGTCAGGTACTGTCATCTGCAAAAATAAATGCTGGCCAGGTGCTGGCATCCACAAATATAAATGCTGGCCGGCTTCTGACATCCACAAATATAAAAGCTGGCCAGGTACTGACATCCTAAAATATAAATGCTGTCTAGGTACTGATATGTGCAAATATAAATGCTTCCAGGTACTGACATCTGTACATATAAATCTTGGACAGGTATTGACATCAGCAAATATAAAAGTTGGCCAGGTACTGACATCCACAAATTTAAATTCTTGCCAGCTGCTAACATCCACAAATTTAAATAGGTTCATAAGTTCATAGATTTATCCTAGGCTAATGACCAACACAGTCTTTATAAGTCTAGCCGTGCAACCCAATCCAGTTATTTTCCCCATGTATCTTATAGGTTCATAGGTTCATAGGTTTATACTAGGCTATCTGCCCTAAGGCATTTATAAGCCTAGCCCAAAGTTTTGTGGCTTACGCCACCCCTTGTATGAAAAAATACTGTGCCCATTAGTTTGTTGTGCCTCTGTCCAGCAGTGACACAGAGATGATTCCCGGGGTAAACCTACAATCTCCCATCCACAGGTCAAGATTTCTCTTGAACAGAGCCAGCGAGGTGCTCTGCCTCACATGGACCGGGATTTTATTCCACAGCATAGGGAGTCTCTGAGTGATAAATCTATCCCTCCAGCACGTCCTATTTATATCTGTGCTAAGGTTTAAGTCGCTTGCTCTAGTGGTTTTGGTGGATTTGGATTTTTTGAGGTGGAGCATGTCCATTAATTCCGGGTTGGACATGGCCTTGTATGTCAGGCACATGTCACCTCTGAGCAGACGGTATGCAACTGAATAGAGCTGGAGTTTCTTCAATCTGGCAGCATATGACAGATTTTGGAGTCCCTTTATCCTTTTGGTGAAGAACTTTTGGGGTCTCTCCAATTGCTGCAGATGTCGGGTGAGATACATCCCGAATGGGGCATCGTACTCGATCATTGGTCTGATAAGTGAAGAGTACAGGGGAACAATGACCTCACTAGATCTTGAGCACCTATATGGTGGGATTGTTACTTGCAAGGTAGCTAAGGGTTATGTCTGGGGGTTATGTTATTTGGGAATTTATTTTCTTACTGTTTACCTCTGTCAATCAGAGACATAGGGCCAGACCAGAGATGAATTTGCGATTTCCCATCCAGTGATCAAAGTGTTCTTTGAATACAGTCAGGGATGAACTCTGCTTCACGTAGATGAGGAGCTTATTCCAAAGGTAGAGGATCCCTTGAGATGCATATTGATCTCTCCAGCATGTTCTCTTTATTTCACAAAGTTCACATCCTTGGATCTAGTGTTTCTGGTGCTGTTTGTTTTGTGGATGTGCAAGAGATCCATCAGAGTTGGATCTGAGGATACCTTGTATGCTAGTCATGAATCGCCTCTCATTAACCTGTAGGAGACCAAGTACAGAGATAGGACCTTAAGGCGATCTGTGTAGGACAGGGTAGCCAATACACTGGATTCTCCTAGTGAGGATCCTTTGAGGGTGTTCCTGCTGTTGTAAGTGTTTGGTTAAGTACATGTAGGAGGCATTGTACTCAATGATTGGTCTGATAAGAGCTGTGTAGAGTGGTACTGTAACTTCCTTGGACCTGGATGCCATACGCTTGCTCACGAGTTGGCTGACATTGAATTATTTTCTTACTAGCTTGGCTATGTGTTGGTCAAAGGCCAGACTATTGTCTATGTATGTTCCCAGATCCCTAACTACTGGGTCAACTCTTAAGGGTGTTTTACCAATGGAGTATTTAGGTTTGGTGGACAATTTCCCAAATGGCACTACAATGGATTTATTCATGTTAAGTTTTAATCTGTGGCTTTGGTACCAGTCATTTATTTGTGTTAGACCCTCTTGCAGGATGCTGGTGTCATACAGGGAATCTATGATAGCTCATAATTTACAGTCATCTGCAAACATGGTGTACCAGAGGCCTTTGACATTAGCCTTGACTTCCGAGAGCAGATGCCAAATAGGAGCGGGCCCAACAAGGATCACTGGGGTACTCCACTGGTGACCAGTGTCCTGGTGGTGGTGGTCTCACCAGCTTTGTCTTCTTGTGTCTTACCTGTCAGCCAGCCAGCAATCCAGTGAGTTAGGAAGGGATTTATACCTACTTCTTAGAGCTTGTCAATATTACTTGAGTGGAGTATTGTAGCGAACTCCTTGGCCAGGTCAAGGTAAGCAGTATGCACCATTTTTCCCTCATCCATAGCCTTGGTGTCTCTCTCAAAGTCTACCATCTTGAGTTTTGCACTAAAGTGGTAGTGAATGGTACCACATATACTGAACCAGTGGAAATAGCCAACCTGATAGCAGACAGGTTCAGTGAAAACTTCTCCTCCCTGTCCCCGCCGCATATACCCCAAAGCATTCCTACCACCTATTCTCCACCAAGTATCTCTAAAGAGCAAGTCTTAACTGTGCTCTCAAAAGTGAAAAACACAGTCTCTATGGGACCTGCTAACATCCCAGGTTGTATTCTCAATGGTTTAAAACAAGAGTTAGCAACACCATTGGGTACTCTTTTCAACCACAGCCTAAACACTGGTTTTGTCCCTGCAGAATGGAAAACAGCTACCGTTATCCCCTTGCACAAGGGGGGGTGCATCCACCGACCATGAGAACTATAGACCAATTAGCTTAGCCATCCTTATCTGCAAGGCCATGGAGAGAATCATTATGTACCTTATCACAAGGATATAGGAGACCTTCAAACACTTGGCCCGACCCAGTTTGGTTTTGTTAAAAGGAGATCCTGCCTGTTGAATCTGGTGGACTTCTTCAAGACTGTCACCAAAGCCCTGGATGAAGGCAAATCTGTGCATATGGCCTACCTAGACTTGGTCAAGGCCTTTGAAACAATCCCCCACTCAGGAATCATTGAAAAACTCACCCAGCTGAGGGTCAGCCCATATACTGTCAGGTGGGTTGCAAACTGGCTCACTGACAGAACATATACAGTCAAAACTGGGGAATCCATCTCCGCCAGTAGACCCGTTACCAGTGTTGTTACACAGGGATCTGTGCTGGGGCACCTATTCTTTGGAATCTACTTCTCAGAAGTATAAGCAAAAACAAAAGGTCTGTGGTTGACAAAGTTTGCTGATGACTGCAAACTGGGAGCAGTCAATGAGTCCCCAAATGATGTCAAAATTCTACAAGAAGGACTTACATAAACCAGCGATTGGTGACAAAGTCATGGTCTTAAACTCAATGCAAAAATGCATTATAGTACCCTTTGGCAAAGGCAATGTCCCTGCAGATTGCCATATTAATAACAACACCCGAAGCTGTAAATCAGTGGTGAGAGATCTGGGCACACAGGTTGACAGCAACCTTACTTTTTGATCACCATATCACCATAGTGGTAAGGAAGGCATTCTACATTGCTCATCTCATAAGCAAGGGCATAGTTTCTACAGCAAAAGAGGTTATAATTACTATTCCCTCATTGGGCAAATAATAGAGTACAATTCTCCCTTTGGTATGTACCTAAATAGGCACCTGCAGCAACTGGAGAGATTTCAAAGGTTCCTCACAAAGAAAATTCAGGATCTTCAGCTAATGTCTTACATGGACAGACTGAAATCACTATCACTATACTCTGTATCATATGGACTACTCAGAGGCAAACTGTGCCTTGAATACATATAGCAACCTCTGATCCTGCCTTAATGAAAATGTTGCACATTTGTAAGTCAAATGGTATACAATTCACTCACTCTAGGGACCTTAACCTAGTATGTGACATCAACAGCCCTTGCTGGAGAGACAGATATGTCTCCCAGAGGTTGCCTCTCTTCTGGAATAAACTTCAATACCGGTTAAGCAGAGACCCTTGTTAACCCTTTTTAAGCGTACCTTAGATGATTGGATGGGAAACCGCAAATTCACCCCAGGGGTTTCACCTTTGTCCCTCTTGGATAGGGATCATCAGTGCTGATTTAGATCTGCTTATAACATAGACCATATCTTTAGACCCTTAAAGGAACCAGGGCTGAACTTGGTTAGGCTTTTATGGGCCCTAGGGCCATTAGCCTAGTAACCTCCTATGAACCTATGAGTAGTCAAGACCTTCCCTTAAGGCCACACTCGGATGGGTTCAGTATCTGTTGGTTATCAATGTCCTTGTTGATCATTTCCATGATAATTCCTTCCATGGCTTTGCCTATTATACTTGTCAGACTGATGGGTCTGTAGTTCCCAGGGTCAGTTGATGGTCCACCCTTAGGAAGGGGGATGACTGTTGTGACCATCCATTCATCTGGCATGTAACCTGTTTTGATGCTGTAGTTGAAGAATGCCCCAAGTGGTCCTGCTAGGTCATTTTTTAAGTTATTCAGGAGGCAAATGGGGATATTGTTGGGGCCCAGTGAAGAAGTGTTTTTAGCCTTAGCAAGCACTGCTAGGTACTACATCCTGTTGATAGTTGGGGGGTATGCTAGAAGGGATTTCACAAGGCGTAGTGGGAGGGTGAGGTTAGAGATAAAATTTATCAGCCAGTAAGTTCATTATGTCACACTGGTTGGTGAAGGTTGTACCATTTACGACCAGTTCTGTACACTGTTGAGTGTTACCTTTAGGGTTCCTGATATAGCTGAAGACAGCTTTGTGATTATCCTTAGCCTGGGAGGCTACCTGACCTTGTAATTGGCTTTGTTGGACTTTATTAGTCCTCTTAGTTTCTTGTTTAGTTGAATCAAGGAGCTCTTGTCTCTATGACAGTTGTACTTTCTGATTTTGGTCCTGACTTCTTTTCTTTTGTTATATAATAAGCCTAATAAGGTAAGAATTCCACCAGTGTGGTTTGTTTTTTGTGTTAGACCTGGGCTTACTTCTGGTATGTACAGCAGCCTCAATGTAGCCATTTACATGTGTGTACAGAGTTTCTGCAAATAATTTTACATAGGTATCTATTCTATACTCTCAAGGTTTGGGGGAGCCGTGAAATTTGACAAACTGTTGCTTAAGAGGATGTAGTTTACTTTAGTATAGTTCCTAACTGTTACTGGTTTAGTTGGGTTTTCGGGGTTGATTTTTATTTTAAGGGAGATAGTTTTGTGGTCCAACTTCACCAATGAGGATATGACATGGGGGGAGAACTCTGTACCAAGTTGGTGAGTACTATGCCCAATATATTTGATTCTGTGGTTGGAGAGCGCGCTGTCTGGTCCAGGGTCTTTGTGATAACAAAGTCCAGGAAACTTTGCACCTGTAAGTAAGAGGCAGTGTATGATTTCCACTCTATAGAGGGGTAGTTAAAGTCTCCCATGAATAGGGTATTTGGTTGGATGGTGAGTGCCTCTAGTAGGTCTAGGTAAGAGTTATGAGCTTCGTGGCTCATACAGGGTGACCTGTAGCTAGCCAGAACATGGTAGATAACATTGTCTATAGAAACTTGGATGTGGATGAATTCCAGGGCATCTTCATGTTCAACCAACCTAGAGTTGTATTTGCTGCTAAAGTAGATCAAGACACCTCCATCTTTAGCCCCGTCTGTGCTGCTGTTGTTCTAAATGTGTGGAAGACACTGTAGCTTTCCAATGCCAGAGTACTTTCTGCAACTTTAAACAAGTCTCAGTAACAGTACATATGTCTACATTCTTAAGCGCTAGAAGAGTACATAGGGTATGGAGTTTCTTGTTTAGGCTCCTATCATTGGACATTTGATTTCTTTTTTTTTTTTTTGCAATGTTGATAGTTTTTGTCATTTTGACATTGCCTATAAAAGGCTCTAACGGGATGGATAAAGTCTTAGTCAGTATCCAAAAGCCCAGGAAGAGAGGTGCAGACCATCTTTGGAAAAGCAAAATCATCTGTCAGCCATATCCTCCCATGCTAACAGATATTGGATTCCCTAGGAGTGACACCAAAAACTAAGTCAATTATTAAAATCAATCATTTTCTGTTCATACTGTGGCATCATCCATTGCGAAGGTACAATACTGCTCAGTGTAAGGCATGTACTCGTCTGTGACACTAATTCAGAGTGATCCATAATGTCTCTTTTCATATAGTCCAGTGAGGTATGCCTCAGGCCATTTGCACCCACAGGGACTATGACAGAATCATACTGATACCTGTGGTGCAGTGATGAGTATGTGCATGACATTGCAAATCCTAGCTCCAGGTAGGCAACTAAGCATTACCCTCTCCTTGTCCTGTCTGGTGAGATGAGTATCTGTGTGTTGTACAATAGAATCTGCTATGACGAGAGTACCAGGTAAGGTGTTTGCTTGCCTTATGGACTTTGTTCTTGGGGGATCATTGGGTATAGGCTTATGTGTGGTGCTAGGTGTTGCTTTTTGTGTGTGCTTTAGCGATTGCTAAGGGTAAATGTTTCAGTTTGACATCTTAGGAGGTCTTTTGAGGTTTGGTGAGGTTTCTTTTAAGTGGCTCAGCATAAGAAGGTCAATGTGTGTGGTGAGCAGTATGCGTGAAGGATAAAGTGTGTGTGTTTTTTGACAACCTTGTTTGTAAGTGAGATTTTTGCTTCCAATGAAGTTATATATGTGCATCTCTCCCAGTCTTGGTAAATCACTTAGTTGATGTTAAGAAACAAACAACCATCAAGGAGTGTATTAAAACAAAAAGGAATGTATTAAGACTAGAAGGATACCCACAGGGTTTATAATTTTCAAATTCCCTAACGGAATAGTTGCAGGAACACTATTTAGAACTTACTGCCATTTTCGATAGACATGGCTGTGAACTAATTGACTTTATTATTAGGAGAAATACAAACTTTATTTTAGATTTATTTGATGAAACTAATACTTTAAACCAGAGAATTACAAATGACTTGTTGTTTAACATGTTAAAACCTAACTATACCAATATTTTTTAAAAAGTTGAACAGAATTGTAAGATTGTTTTACAAAGAAAACAGAAAACAACTGACACAATTACAGTAATTACCATAATAATGTTGCATATCCATTACTTAAGGCAACTAAGCATGCTTCCAAAAATTACACTCCTTCTAGATTTGAAAGTCATGAGCATTCCCCACTTAACCCTCCACATAGGTATAAACCAACATGACACAAACTACAGACATGGGGTTGGATGAATTTTCCCCATTCTTCAAAACTAATGAGAATTCAGAATTAACCACACAAGTAGACACTTTTTTACAATCATCTATACCCTCCCCCCATGAAACCCACCCTTTTCAGGAGGTTCAACAGATAGAAACATTAAACACCAGGGAGGGCAAAACAAGTAAGGGGAACAAGAACCAGGGGCAACTACAGGAAAAACCGAAGGAGCCAAAAGTAATGGATATTTATCCACACAACATAATAGTTACCTAAAATAATATTTTATACACCTTTAACCTAAAACGCGGCTTTTCAGCACTTCTGTGGATCCCTAGTGATATCTGCATTGCTTACTGTACTTATTTCCTTGTTTCACTTAAAAGAAAGTTACTGTTTGTTGTTTTTGCATTTAAGTTACCTGTAACACATTGCATTTAAGTTACCTGGCACTTGCTCACTAAAGCAATTATATAAGTCAGCACTAAAAAATTAAAAGCACTACACCCTTACAAACTCCCCTTGAGTACCTTGTCCCCCATTGGCCCTTTTTTTTCAATTACAAAGGAATTCCCAATACTATTCTAGCATGTCCAAAGGTCAGTTGTCAATCTCCTCTCCGGTCCAGCTGGTGAATCTGGGAATCTTGAGGCAATGTTACAACTGCCTCATGTACACAGACAACCCTCTCCTCCTCCCAACAAATTCCAACACATGTGAGAGATGCATCCATATAGCCAAACTGGAGGCTAAGCTCTCTCAACTCAGTACTGACGTAACCAGTCAGGAGGAGAAGGAAACCACACTCACTACTATTCTAGTCTCACATAGACCTACCACGACAGCAAACCAAACACATAAACACACAAAAACATACTCGGAGGCTCTAAATAAAAATCTGCCTAAGCAGCAGAGACCTCCAAAGCAGACACCCAAGCAACCTCTACCCCAAAACAAAACATGTGCAACACATAGCTCACAAAGCCAGTGTGCCAAACAGTCACAGCCCTTAAGGCTAAACAACACACCTGATACACTTGTAACAGGTGACACTATCATCAGGCACACTGACGTCCCGCTCACCAGGCTGAACAAGGAGAAGGTCATGGTGAGCTGCCTGTCGGGCGCTAGGATCCACCACATAACACAAGCACTCAAGTCACTCCAAGGCAAGTACAAATATGACTCAGTCATTGTCCATGCTGGTGTGAATGACCTGAGACGTACCTCCCTGGACTACATGAAAAGAGACATAGAGGAACACTCTGAGCATGTGGCCCAGGCCGGTATGACCCTGACCTTGAGTAGCATATTACCCTCACCAAGAATGATGCCACAATATGAAGACAAGATGATCAATTTCAACAATTGGCTTAAGTATTGGTGTCATTCAAAGGGGATCCAATGCCTGTCAGCCTGGGATGACATGCTCAACAAGCCACGATGCTTCGCTAGGGACAGCTTGCACCTGTCACCCCTGGGCTTTTGGATATTGGCAAAGGCTCTTGCTACCCCCATAGTGCCTTTTTTAGGCAAGGCTCAAAAGACAAACCCACCTCCATAGGTATCACAAGGGATAAGAAACTAAGAGTAATGCTACTCAATGCCAGAAGTCTAAACCTCAAGATGCACACACTCGAAACTCTCCTTAGCATGGAGAACATCGATATCTGTGCAGTAACAGAAACCTGGTTCAAGGCTCTCGAGAGCACCCCAGCACTACCAGGTTATACCTCATACCATGCTTTTCGGTCCCAAAACTTAGACCGAACCACAAAAGGAGGGGGAGTATCAATATTCGTCAAAGATACCCACACCTCCAGGTTGGTGGCACAGCACAAAGCATCAGACTATCCATGTGCAACTAACAGTGGGTAAAACTGCCTTCCAGTTTATAGCCTGCTACAGACCACCCTCCCAAACCCAGGAACCCCACTCGGCCTTCCTGAGAACACTGGAAAATATGAAGGTCTCTCCAAACACCATTATATTGGGCGACTTCAACTACCCAAACATAGACTGGGAGCATTACTCTAGCTCCAACACCCTAGCCCAAAGGTTCCTAGAATTTATAAACTCAAATACTATGGAACAACTTGTTACCACTCCCACAAGAGTGGAAAACATGCTGGACCTGATCATCACCAACATGGGGACTCTATGCTCCAGACCAGAAGTGTATCCCTCACTGGTAAGATCAGACCATAAACTAATCTCACTGGATATTCACATCCCGACCCCCACCTCCTGCCCAGAAAACCACAGTGAAAAACTTCTCTAAAGCAAATTTCACACTCCTCAAAACTGAGGTGGAATCCTTCAAAGCCCCCGGGCCTGTGGAAAATATGGCCCAGACCGCAGAATCCTTTATAAATGCATTCTATGAACACCTTCAGGAATGCATGGATCATGCAATCCCAAATAAAACCAAGACCCAATCCTCCAAAGGCAGACATCCTGTCTGGTGGACCCCAGCCATAAACAAACTATACAATAGAAGGAGGAAGCTACTAAATGATAAAGCAAAATCCCAAAAAGGGAAGGCATCTCTGATCAGTATTAGCAAAAAACTATGGGCACTCATAAAATCGTCTAAGGCCAGCTTCGAGAGAAAAATTGCACAGGACACTAAGGATAATCACAAGGCTTTCTTTAGTTATGTTAGAAACCTGGGTGGGAATTCCCAGATATGCTCAGAATTAGTCCAAAATGACAAAAAATACACCGAACCCACAGACATTGCCAACATCCTAGCTGACAGGTTCAGCGCAAACTTCTGCTCCCCCTCCTCACCCACAAAGCAAACATCTATCCCAGCAGAGTGCTGCCCCTGACATCTCAGATGCTCAGGTAAGAGCCGCCCTCTCCAAAGCAAAAAACACAGCATCAATGGGACCAGACGGTGTCCCGGGCTGCATCCTACATGAACTCCAAGAAGAGCTAAACCCAAACATAAAACTACTGTTCACTCTCAGCCTTACTACAGGATATGTACCCAAAGAGTGGTGTACAGCAACAGTGGTCATTCTCCACAAAGGTGGTGCCTCAATGGATCCTGGAAACTATCGCCCCATAAGCCTGACTAGCTTGGTCTGCAAAGCTATGGAAAGGATCATCATGGACCTCATAAATAAAGATATTGGGGACCTACAGACACTGGATCCTACCCAGTTCGGCTTTGTTAAGGGCAGATCCTGCCTCTTAAACCTGGTTGATTTCTTTGAAACAGTCACCAAGGCCATTGATGAGGGGAAGGTGGTCCACACAGCCTACTTGGACCTCGCAAAAGCCTTCGATACAATACCCCACTCGGGCATTATAGATAAGCTCACCAGCTTAAATATAAACCCCTATGTCACTAGATGGGTTGCAAACTGGCTCAAGGACACAACCCACATGGTTAGAATTGCTGGAGCCATGTCAGACTCCAAACCAGTTAAAAGTGGCGTCCCACAAGGCTCAGTCCTGGGACCTCTCTTGTTCAGTATATATTTCTCGGAGGTACAGGCCAACACGGAAGGACTGTGGCTGACCAAGTTCGCAGATGACTGCAAACTGGGTGCCATAATCAACTCTCCAGCTGACACAAGCATCCTCCGAAAGGGCCTCATAGAAACAGACAACTGGTGCCAGAGCCATGGCCTCAAGCTAAATGCCAAAAAGTGTATAGTCATCCCCTTTGGCAAAAACAAAGTGCCCACAAATTACCACATAGGTGGTAATCCATTAAGTACAGAAGAAGTAATTAGGGACCTGGGGACCCAAGTTGATAGCAGTCTCTCATTTGACAACCACGTGGCCAAAGTGGTTAGAAAAACATTTTATATAGCCCACCTAATCATGAAGGGATTCACATCTAGATCAGGGGAAGTCATCGTGCCTCTTTACTCATCCCTCATCAGGCCCATAATTGAGTACAATGCCCCTTTTGGGATGTACCTTACCAGACACCTGCAGCAACTGGAAAGACCCCAAAAGTACCTCACCAAGAGGATCAAAGGGCTCAAACAGATGCCATATGCTGCCTGGTTAAAGAAACTCCAGCTCTACTCAGTGGCATACCGCCTGTTCAGGGGCGATCTCAGCCTGACGTATAAAGCCATGTCCAACCCGGAATTAATGGACATGCTGCACCTCAGAAAATCCAAATCCCATTGAGCTACCCGCTCGAGAGACTTGAACCTCAGCACTGAAATAAATAGGACATGCTGGAGGGACAGATTCATAACCCAGAGGCTCCCTTCACTCTCGAATAAATTCCCAGTCCAGGTTAGGCAGAGTCCCTCATTGACTCTCTTCAAGAGGAATCGTGATGAGTGGATGGGAGATCGTAGGTTTAACCCGGGTATCACTTCTGTGTCACTGTTAGACAGAGGCAAAGTATACTAACCTCGAAAAAGGGCAAAAGCAAAATTAATTTAAAATGGGTGGCGAAAGCCAAACACATTCTGGCTATGCTTATAAATGCCCTGGGGCAGATAGCCTTGTATGAACCTATGAACCTATTTAAAGGTTATAACATTTATAATTACAATTCTATACAAATACAGGAATGTCATTTTTCCTTGTTTAGCAAGGGTATCAGATTTGTACCCCACAAACATATGGACGTAAAAGACACTTTACTACAGTTGAAACTCTTTATGAGAAAATTAAACTTTTTAGTTAACACTAATGAATCAGACACAGTACTAAGGGAACATGATTTACTGTGGAAGACAAATAGTACTTTTAACCCTCCCTTAAACCCTGTAGTGGCAACATTTAAAAGGTGCTGTGAAAGGGATCTATATAAGTTGGAAAAGCACTCAAACACTCGCACACAAAACCTCTCCAGGGAAGAGAACAATATTTGAACTCTCTCAGATTTAACAGAGACCTAAGGTTTATGAAACCAGATAAAGAAGGGGGTATGGTTTTCAAGGACTCAACTGACTACTCTCTTAGAGTTTCAAATATGCTTTTAGGCCATGACAAATACGAAACAGCATCAAAGAATAAAATGTTTATACTATACAATAAGATTGGCCTGTTTTTAGATGATTGTTTGACACAAGGGAAAAAAATCACCCCAGGAATTCTAGTTTCTTAATATAAAGAACCCCAGTATACTGTCCATCCTTGGGATCCCAAAAACACGTAAAGACATTCTAAATCCCCCTTAAAGATTAATAGTGGCAGCACAGGGGTCCAAAACTTACCCCTTAACTATCTTTGCGACCAGAACATTGAAAGAGATATTTCACCTAAAAAAATATTTTAAGAGATTCTTTGGATTTTTTACACAAGATTAAACAAAACTTTTATGGTGACAATGTTACTTTTGTAACAATAGATGTAACGTATTTATTCAGCTGCATACAACATACGCACATATGCAGGGACTCATATACTTTCACTCAGCTCTTTTAAACCTTACAACTCTAGAAAGCAGGCTTGTAAATCTCCTTATGGACTTAATGGAGATTATTTTCCATGACAATTTTATTTTTTTCAAAGGAGAATAGTTTAAACAAATTAAGGGACTGGCTATGGGTGCAGCATATGCCCCAGTATATGCTAAACTGGTGATGTACAGCTGGGAACTTGAATATATTTTAAACTCAAGTTTCAGTTTACACTGGAAATTTTATTCTAGGTTCCCTAGCTGACATTTTTATTTTCTGGAGCACCCCCCCCCCAAACAAAATAATGGAGTTTACCACATATCTGAACAAAACTACAGATTTATTTTAAGTTTACCTACCAAACTGGTCTGAACAGTGTAAACTATCTAGATGTGACCATTTACAAGAACGATAGTCTGAATAGATTTGAAATCAGATACCTAGATAACTAGATACCTTAACTAGTAGTTAAACCTAAGCAGTGTTGTGAATGTACATTGCACTTCTATGTATAAGTTTTTAGCCTTTCATGACAGTAATAGCTTAGTCAATTGCCCTGAGCTGCCATAATCCTTCCCCCCACCTTATACCATTAATTGTTTTTCTTCTTTCCTCTAACAGCATACCTACAATTACTGCTCATCCTACCTGACTCCCACCCTCCTAAGACCGGTAGACTATTGTTTGTAGAGCTGATAGCTCAGTGGGACTTACCCTATGGCAAGATAAATAGACACTACAAAGAAAACAAAGTGTATGTCTTTTCTACTGAATAGAAGCACTGAAACGGGCTGTATGCACTTGATCGGGCTAACGCTAGCGTTTTCACCCACTCCCCTAATTTTTTTCCTCCTGCCCCTCACCAGTAATTTGGAAATTAATAAAAAATAATGCTGAAACCATAGAATTAAAGCCTAAACCCTATCTAATATACAGCTAATTTACTCCAGAATAAGCATACTAACGTGATTTTACCATACAGCTTATTCACTTACCTTACTATCCTTTGCTTGGGGATTAGATCCTGCCTCGTTCGTCCGTGCTTTGCACAGGCTCACTACGCACCCCACCCTGCTCTCAAATTCCACCCGCCCCTGCTACATCTACATTTATCCTAACCTTAGCCACTCCCACTGATTTCAAACCAATCAGCACAATTCTCTGACTCCACCCCCCCACATAGTACCCTCCATTACTCCACCAAACATCCAACACAACGCAACCATGTTACTACCCAAGATATTTTCTATTCTTACCTGCATTCTTCTTACTCACTTAACAGCTTATCACAGCTCCTCACTTCACTCTCCCAACCAATTTCACTGCACCCTTACATATTTCTCCTTCCAACACCATCTCTACAACTACACTTCCCCAACCACCAAAAACTAATACTCTTACTCAAATATCAATTACCATCAACCTTTAAGCACAAAATATCGCTACAATATGACAAGCTCCTAACTGTCTACACTAAACTAATACTAGTTTCCCTCTCCAAACTAACCCACAGCAGCGACATCCACCCTTACCCTGGCCCCACCTCCAACTTCCTTCATAATACCCCCCTCTAATCACAGCCAACAAAAAAACATCAGATCTTCTCATCCTGTGCATAAACATTAGAAGCATAAGTAATAAAACCCAAGACCTGCATGCCACTATAAAAACCTACTCCCCTGACATCCTAATCCTAACAGAAACCTGGCTTAAACCCCACATCAAAAGTGAGGAACTTCTTTCCCCCGGCTATAGCATTCTTTGCAAAGATAGACTATCAAAGAAAGGAAATGGCATAGCACCCATGTAAAAACACCACCTCCACATTCAAACTATTAACATTTCAGCACTCCTGATTGGCAAGGAAGAAATCTTATATGACAACCTCAAAATAAACCCAAAGAAAACTATAAACATCATCAGCTGCTATTGTCCCCCAGGCCAGAATATTCCTATTCTAGAAAACCTCCTAAATTGGGTCAGTCTCTCTCTCCCCCAAGAAAACATCATCCTCTGTGACTTTAACACAAACTGGTTATCCTGTAACAGTAACCACCCAACCATTCACCTAAATTTGCATGTTTTTCCCATCTGATGCGATCTCCAACCCATATAAATAAAAACCCCAATAACCATACAATTCTTGATTGGATACTGGTCAACAAAGATCCCACTACTACACTACAGGCTGTCTACAAGACAGCCTCAGTGACCATACCCCCATTTTCTTCTAAAACACCATGTAAAAATACCAATCCAATCATCCATAGACAAATCCATGATACAACAAATTTAATCCCCACTCCTTCAACTCATCCCTCCAAAACTATAACTGGACACCACTAAAATACCTCAATCCCGATGAAGCTGTCCACTTTTTCAATTCCACCTTTCTCAGCATCTTAAACACCCACGCTCCCCAAAGATATGCCAGAGTCAGAACTAAAAACTCCCCCTGGCTTTATAAAACCACCCAATTCGGGACAAAGCATGGGAACACTGACCCCAAACAAAAACCCTCTCAGCTAGGCAATCCTTCATCGAATTGTGTAACAAGGTAAAAAAGCAAATAAAAACTGACAAAGCCCACTACTATCAGTCAACCCTAAACTCCTCCCATCATAATCCTAAGCAAGTCTAGTTCACACTAAACTCCATACTCCACTTAGGTAAGCTAGGCACCCCCCACCTACCTTCTCCTCCTCCTCCAGCAGTATAGCTGAATATTTCAAAAAACACTTCACCGAAACCATCCTTTCATTAGCCAAACAACAACACTCCTCCTCTACCCCCCCCTCACACAACCCCAACCCCCACCCCCCTCCTTCACCTTCTCTCCAGTACCCACCACCTACATAAAAAAAACTTCTAACAAAGCTTAAACCCATTAAACTTGCAGATGACAACCTACCTTCAGAATACTCAAAAATAGCAGCAGACACCCTAGCCTATCCAATTTCCATATTGATTAACTGCTCCATATCAGAAAGCTACGTGCCTACTCTATGGAAAATTTCACACATCATTCCCCTACCCAAAGGTGGCTCCTCCACTAACCTTTCCAACTACCACCCCATTGCCATCCTCTCCCCACTCTCCAAGATTATTGATAAATGTATTAACTCTCAGGTATTACATTTTCTCCTTACTAATAATCTTCTCTCCAAAACCCAACATGGCTTTAGGCCATATCACAGCACCACCACCATCTTACTCTCCTTCACCGACACAATCCTACAACATAAAACAATAGCCTATTCTCCTCTGCTATATTTCTGGACCTATCAAAGGCTTTTGATATGGTATCTCACAATATACTTCTCTCTGTACTCACTAATCTCTCCTTTTCCCACACTGCCACCAACTGGTTCCACATTTATCTCTCAGGCTGACAGCAATCTGTTGTTTGGCAAGAATAGCTATCCCCTCATCTCCCAGTTTCTCTTGGGGTCCCCAAGGTTCCATCCTTGACCCCCTGTTATTCTCCCTTTTCATCAGCAACCTTCATACCTCTACCAAACATGACACACTAATACAATATGCAAATGACTCCACCCTCATCTGCTCTGCCTGCACTCTATCAGAACTCCAAAAACAATCACACAGGACTCATTCACATCTGCAGAAAGCTGGCTCTACAATGCTCAGCTTCTACTCAATCCTAACAAAACCAAGCTTCTTATATTTCAGCCCTCTAAATCTAAACAGCCTATCACCATCTTCCACCTTAATGCCAAGAACAACACCATCATCTCCCCATCAGATCACACCAAACTTCTAGGTGTGGGGATTGACAACAGTTTCAAATTCAACCTCCACATATCTCTTACCATAAAAAAGTTCATAAAAAAACTTGGGGCACTATATAGAAATAAACAATACCTAACCAAGACAGCCAGGACTGCTATTGCCAGCTCTCAGCTAATCTCCACTCTACTCTATGTCTCTCCCATACTCACCAACCCCAGACAGACTGACCTAAACAGATTAGAAGCCTGCTACAATAGAATTGCTAAATTTTCAACAGATGCATCCTACCATAGCCACCACTGTAACTCACTCGGGGAACTTGATTGGCTTGAACCACCTCAGCTCCTTCACCTGAATCAGCTCTTACTTGCACACAGACTAATAAACCAGCCCCACAAGATCCCATCACTCCAAAACCTTCTCCAACCTTACTCCACTTCCAGATCCCTAAGATCCAACAGCAAAAATCTACTTCTCACCACCATACCCAAAAATTCATCAGGAGAAGCTCTCTTCACCTGTACCATTTCTAAACTATGGAACAACCTCCCTACCTCGATAAACAACTTTCCTTCCTGCAGTCTATTCAAAACCACTCTCAAATCCCACCTAAAAATGCACTGGCTCTGCCCTTGCTCCAACCCTAAGAAAACTTCCAACCTCTTAGTACAGTGTTAGATATCATCTTTTTGTCAACTCAACTTGAAATCTGTCTAGTACTCATTATCCATTGTATGTCCTGTATCCCACTATTGTTTTATGTACTCTGCATGTCAGAGTTACTGTATATCATCTACTATTGTAGCATTTTCCATTATGTACTTGTGGAGCTTTTCTCCCCGGGCCTCCGCTAAAAAAGGACCCATGTCCAGTCGGAATTTCCCGGTAAACAAATGTAATAAATAAATAAATAAAACTACGATTTATAGGAAACCCACATTTTCTAATACATATTTGCACTTTGGTAGTAGTCACCCTACCATATTATAAATAACTTTTTTTAAGGGGCAGTTAGTCAGTGCCTCCAGGATGTGCTCTAACCTCAAGCTTTTTAAGCAAGAAAATGAGACGATTCACAGCATGCTTTTAGAGAGGGTTTACCAGAAAAATTATCATCCACCATTGGGAAACAAATACTGAAGAACTGGGGGTCAAATACAAAGCCATCATCCATTCTGGACCTTTAGTGACAACTGAACCCACTCCATCAAAAACTAACTCTACAAACAAATTTTCACAAGCTCTGCTACCCCAATATAATGAACAAAGGAAGTGCATCAAAGACATAATTAAGAACAGCCAGAGTATATTTAACATATATGATGATGTTTATCACAAATTGGGAGAGGAAACCCAACTTCATACACAAAACTGGTATGAACATTAAGAAACTTCTACAGCACAATCAACCTGGTAGACATAATACTGAGATTGGCACTAAAAAATGTGGGAGCTGTAACCAATGCAGCTATATTTTGGACACCCCCAATATCACTTTGGATTGCCACACAAGCATTAAGATCAATTTAAATAAAGGAAACTCTCACACCAAAGGGGTGATTTACCTAGCAAAGTGCACCAATTATGTCAGAAAGACTGAGTGGACCTTACGGAAAAGGATGTATGATCACAACTATGATATAAAAAACAAAAACACTAACAATGCATTGTATAAACATTCTTTGGCATGCCAAGGTTTTAAGAAATTTGTATTTGGCATCCTAGGGATAGTAACTATTGAAGAAAGGGGAGGAAACTGGGAAAACCTTAAAGAATATAAAGAGTTAAAATTGCAACTTAATTTAAATGCTGCCAACCTCCCAGGACTCAACAAAATATTTCTATTACACCTGCACTGAAGATGAAGAGTGAGATGCTTTGAACACTGTCACATTTTTTATAAGTTTTTCTTAGCTTTTTACAGGCTTTTATAAAGTTGTTTATGAGCTTTATATAAGATTTTTAAGGTTGTTGTAAGACTTCAGTATGAGGAATAGCGCTCAACCAATCAGGGACAAATTTCAACAGAATCAGAGACAAATCCAGAAGAAAACAGGGACATTTTTATAAATATTAGTGCTATTAACGTGAGACAGTGACAGAATCAGAGCATATGAATTAATATATATTTTCTAAAGTAAAACAGTTATATAACTCAATTATTTTCATTATTCATTAAGTGTAATTCACCACCTTTCGTCCAAAAGTCAATAGTTTTAGGAGGGATTAAGAGGGACAGAGCAAAATTTTGAGTCAAAATCAGGGATGTCCCTGAAAATCAGGGACAGTTGAGAGGTATGGTATGATTAACATACATTTTTTACATATTTATTTCATTTACTACTTATGTGAGTGGAGGGAACTGTTTTCTTTGTTATGCAACCGAATGACTACAAAGATCACATTACATCCTATGCTTCTACTGGTTTTCCATAGCAACTGAATTTTGATCGGTTCCATAAAGTCATGTGACAACTGAACAATGTTATATAATAACTGCATTATGTAATGGATAACTAGTTTTGATTAAGTCCTAACAACAAGGATGAAAGCACTTAACCTTTAACTGTTTTGTTTGAAAGATACTTTTCTTGAACAAATTAAAACCGTTCTTTTTGTTTTAATGCTCTCCTTGATGGTCGTTTGTTTCTTAACATCAACTGAGTGATTTACCAAGACTGAGCAAACGCTAAGTGAGCATTTTTGATTTATTTGGTTGTTACTTGATTTTTGCTGCATGGACACATAATACTTCTTGTGGGTATATACATCTCTCCCATACTGTGTTAGTTTCTTTAAGGATGAAAATGTATGAGTACATGAGACAATTGCTATATGGTCTCAGGATGCTCATATCTACCAAGCTAGCCACAGAGGCATTAGGAAATTGCAAATCCATGTTGTCAGGACCTGTATTAGGGTTGGGTTATTATGGTTTAGGTTTTACAGGGATCACCAGATGATGTCTATGGTAAAGGCTACATGTTAGATAGTGCTATGATCTTAGTGTTGTCTGATATTCTGTCTAGCTGCTCTAAGCCTAGCTCCATGCAAACCCTTTCTGTACTATGGGTTAAATTTGTAAGTACTAGCTTTATGTCTTTGCTACTATACAGGGTACTGCTAACCACCATTGAGTGGTGAACAGCTTTGCAGGAATGCGCCTAATTTATAACAAGACAGGAAAACTCTGAAAACTAACTTTTGTGCCCTCTGGCCATTAAACAACTATGCTTTAAGCTCCCTGGAGTGCCCCCCCAACTCAAAAAGACCAGGAAAACACCTTTTGCCAAAGACAGATGATCCTGGAACTTCTTAATGTAAAAGCACAGTAACAGCAACTCTCAAGTGCAGATTAACACTGAACTAAGTCCCTAAAATGCTCTTTGGCTGATGGAACAATCTTGCTTTAAGCCTACCTGTGTGTTTCTCAGCTTGGGCGGACCAGGCTACCTTTTGTCTCCCACTAGAATGGCAGTCCCACCCTTCTTAATGTAAAAACACACTTTAGATAGACAACAGTGAAAAATATTTCAGAAAACAAATCAAATAATTCGCTACAACAAGTAATTCTCACTTTAAGTCTCCCTGTGCATTTTCCAACTCAGACTGACTGGGCCACTTTAGTACTGCCCCCTAAAATAGCAGTCTCAGTCTTTTTAATGTAAAGACACACTTTGATTAGCCAAAAGTGAAAAGTTAGGAACTAGCTACAGTAAGTTATATTCACTTTAAGCTCCCTTGTGTATTTCCCAACTTAGACAGACAGGGCTATCTTTCTACTCCTACTAAAATTGAAGGCCTAGCTTTCTTAATGTAAAAAAATACTTTAGATAGACTAAAGTGAAAAGGTATCAGAAACAAGTCTCACAACTAGGTACAAGTAATTACAAGGCGATTCAAAAGCAGACACGTCAGCAATGAGAAACACACATACTTTAAAGCAATTTCAAAGTACACTAACAGTCTAATGGGAGGGCCTTCCCAGTTTTATCTGTCAGTAACCAGTAAGATGAGCAGAAGAGATAATACTGAGAGGCACTCCTAAAGCCAGGTATACAGTAAGGGGTAGGCAGCTCAAAAGCCTCCAAGTATAAAACCAAAATAGGAATAGGGGGTGAGAGGGAACCAAACTCAGAAAAAAACACCTAGGTCCAGCAAAAAAATCAGAAAGCAATGCAGACTATAGAAATGCCTTAAATTAATAACTTCAACTTCAGATAAAGAGCAAAAAACACCTAAAACTGATTTAAATGATAAGATAAATGCAATTATAAATGTACTTTAAATGTACTTCTCTGAATGCAAAAATGTAGTCCAAATGCTCTGTTATCAAGCTTACAGCAGTCCAGATATAAATGCTGGCCAGGTACTGACATCCACAAATATAAATACTACTGTGGGTGATTATGTATTCAAGGGAATGTTTTTGTAAGGGTTCATGCCAGAAATTAAATTTGTAAATTCAGGTTAAATGCAAACTATGTTTTTTTACAACATCTACTCTGACTGAAGCATGTAGTAAATTACCATGTATGTTTTGTACCTTAGCACGGTGACTGTGTACAGCTCATATACAGTACAATTATAACATACCATGGTATGTTTACTGCTGTATAGTCTTCAGTATGGCATTGAGTGAAATAGGTTAATAGGTGTTTACTAGGCTAAAGACCACAAAGGCCTTTTTAAGCCTAGCCATGCATCCCAAATCTCTGACGAGTTCTGATACCCTTGATAAGTCCAAGCACGGGCCTGGGAGAGGAACCATTTACAGGTTACCTGTTTGCATTAGAGACATACAGTAGGTGCCAAACCAGGGATCAACAAGTATGAACAAACGTAGTCTGGGGGCAGAGTTTAATACTCTCTGGTACCATGCCAATCAACGGTCCCTTATTATGGCTCAAAATGTAGCTCTAGCCTTCCTAATCCCTCCTAAAACTGGGGATTTGGGAAGAAAAGGTGGTGGATTACATTTAACAAATAAAGAAAATAATAAGAGTTATCAAGGTCTTTTACTTTAGAAAATGTATGTTAATTCATATTCTCTTATTCTGTCAACTTCTCAGATTAGTGGTACTAATATTTTCAAAATTATCTCCGATTGCCACTGATTAATTCTGGATTTTTATCAGATTCAAGAGGTATAGATTGTGAGCTATGTAAGGAAGTAATATTCTCACAACGCATTCTTGGTAAATACAGAGAAAACTCAAATTACGACTTTTGTTACTTCTCATCAGATGTCACAATCTTCCTTGGCTATCTAACTTTTACCCAATCCTTTCAAGGACTCTGTGACAAAATGTCTCTCATTTCAAACAAGGTGGTCTCGAACATGACATTCCCTTACTCATTTACAGGACACCTACCTTATTTCATCCACTGCTGTAAAACACCTAAGAATGGCTTACAAAGTTTTGTATGTATTTTCCCCAGCATTTTGAGCTGAAATTGGCAAAAAAAAAATGTTCCTTTCTCTAAACTTTATATTTATCACACTGAACTCCCCTGCTAATACTAAGAGCATGCAAATCATGCTGAAAAAATGTGCATTAGAGAGTCGATTCTCCAAACGTTGCTTATCAGAAATGTCAGTTTCTCAGAATGCAGCCTTCTAAACTTTTTTTGTAAGCAATATCATAAAGTCTGAATACATAAATGTAATACGCATTCACTTGTGTGTATTTTTTGAGCTTGTAGCCCACTCGTGTGAAAAATATTCCTTATTTTCCACAGGAATCACTGAACGGTTGAAAAGCATGCAGAGAAAACAAGATTTTGCAGTTTTTTATCCAGTTCAATGGATGTTTGATTATCCGAACATTTTGATTATCCGAACTATCCTAAGTCCCAATTAGTTTGGATAATCGGCTTTCTATTGTATAACTTTTTCTCCCTCTCCAGTAGGGGAAAATACTATGCTTTTCTTTCAGCTGAGATGTTTCCTAGTTACTAGGAGATACTCATAGTTTTTTTTCATCCTTATTTACAACCTGATACTCAGCTGTTACTACCCTACATAAGCTAAACTTTGTCCTTCGACAGTCTTAGAAGTCAAGATAATGTAATTATTACCATCTGGCAGCCCATTTTCCTTAATCACATCTAAAAATGCTTTTATTGCTACTGCCCTTCACCCAGCTAAGTAGAACTCCCTTTCCCAGAATGCCATAAAGACCATAATCACAAGACTTAAGTTATTCAAATTCAAACTCGATCCCCGTCTCCTTGTTGAAGCTCAGTGCAATTGTTTTTAGTGATCTTGCTTTGTTGTACTGGGATTGTACTTTGCTTTGACCTGCTTACTAGTAATTTAATAATGGAATATGCTGCATTTATCCTGTTTCTAGTATGTCATACGTTTCCCTTATCACACTCTGTTTTTTTACCAGTCTTTTCAAAGAGTTAGTTGTTTTCTCCTCTGTGCATCTTGGTCAGTTTGCGTCATTTCCTTTCTTTGTCCATCTCATTCTTTGCCTTTCTTTCTTGATCCATTCTGTGACTATTCTTGGAGTCTCCCCTGATTTTTGATGTATCTCTTGGAAGTCTTTCATGATGTCCTTATCTACAAGTCTGTGGACTGTCCATCCACTCCCTTCTAATTTCCTCACTTCTTTCCTTCTTTCTTTTCATTCATTTATGTATTTGTTAACATAGATAGAAGACTGATCCACACAATGCCTTTTTCAGTCTCCTCTTTTGAGCACTGTCTGGTTTAGTGATTTGCCTAGAGTCACACAGTTAGGCAAATTGCAGCTGACAGGATCAAACTGTGGACCACAGACAGCAGTTTGGTAAAAGGACTTAATCCTCTGTGCCAACTTCCAAACATCCTCTTGACCTGTCCTTCTCCCTCCCTTGTTTCCCTGGGAAGTATGCATTCATAATGTATAATAATTCTCATTCAACATTACCTTATACCTGTTATTTACAAATAGTACCAGAAGAGTTCAGAGGCAGTTACTATAGCTGGTTGATATTTATGTTTGTATTGATATACTTGCATAGAAGTTTTAATATTACTTAGTTGTTATAAACAAACTGCAATATTACTTTGCATAAAGTTTGTGATGATATTAAGTATTGCCAGCTATGCCAGGAGAAGTAGGTCAGTGGATGTGTGATATATGGCAATATAGCTAGCTGAAATTTTGTAAAGAATTATATGTCATTTAATAGGTTCATAGATTAGTACTAGGCTGACTGCTCTTGCGAGCCATTTTAAGCCTAGCCAATTATCCCTTGTGCGACTCAAACCCTGCACCTCGTGTTTGTAAGGCAAACACCTTAACCATTAGGCCACCCTCCCAATCAAACTGATGTGTACAGATGCTTGTGTTGAAAAATGTATTTGTAAAGCTGCTTGTGTTTAAAAAAATGTAACAACAGTGGGTCCTGACTGTATTGTAACTGAGGAAATATATATATGTTAACAGAGGATACTGGAAGAGAAGAGGTTAATCTCAGTCCAGCTAACTTTGAAAAATAGTAAGAAATTAAATTACTAAATTTTGGCCATAATGATGGTATGTTACAATTCTGAATGCAGCCAGAGATGAAATGTTTGTGCCAAAGAATGGTTTATTAGCTCCTGTTGAAAGAGTGGAAGAGTTTTATTGTTTTATAGCTTCCAGATACTATAACACTTCTCAGTAAAGCTCTGTCTGTGTGTATGGTAATGCATACATGCTAGAAGTCAGATGAGCAGATGTATGTGATGTCATTCTGTAATCTAGGACAAAAATGATGTTTTAATACCAGATGAGAGAGAAGTCTCAGAGCACTCTGTTTTTGGAACCTGACAAAAAAGGGCTCCTCACCTACTTCATCTTGCCTTGCTCTAGTAAGTGACCAGGGGATAGTAATTCTTTAGATCAGTCAGGAAATTATAGTGAGATTAGTTAAGTACTGTTTTTCTGTATGTGTGTGAATCTATTCAACTATTTTGTTTTAATATTTCCTGTGATTGAAACTCTTCTGTTTATTGTAAATAGGTATTTAGTATTTTCATGTTCTTTTATTACTTATTACTAAATATATTTAACATTTTCATTGTGGCTGGTCCTTTAGAGACTATTTTAAACTTTGAAAGAACTTGCATCTATTTAGTGACACTGTGGCCACTCCTGAAAGCCTTATTGCATTGACCAAACACTATCATTTGTATTAATATTAACTTCACTCAGTATAATTTGGTACCCTTGTAAGACCTTAGAGTAACTGGTTTGGAGTGTCTGGTAACAGTATAACTACCTTATAGCCTGGGCAGAAGGGGGTATAACAAGTAAGTCTGTGCCAACCTTTCCCAGGTGTGTGAAAATCAAATCTCAAAGAGTGTGCCTGTCAGCTGCTTGGACCAGGGACACAAAGCACTGATATCACAGAGAGAGTGGTGGAGGACTTGGCTTGGACACTGGGCTGAGGACTCGGCTCTATAGCTGCGCCAGTGGGGAATCTTACTTGGGATCTGAAGAGAGAGGGAAAATCAGCCCCTCGACTGAGTGTATTCCCTGTGTCCTCTTAAGGGAAATTGTGCTTGATGCAGAGAGCTGCATCTGGAAATACTGGGTGTATCCATTTTTGTTCCAAGTGAACGTTCCTCTCTAGTGTTAGTGGCAAGGATTCAGGCTCCTTGATTACTGTCCCAGAGTGGGGACATCACAAAGTGCATTTAAAATTATCTGCTGGTTTTATATATTTGAAAAGTAATCTTCAATTGCTCACCTTATCATTTTATCTCCATAGGCTCATTTTAAATCACCTTGTGTAAACATTATTCAAGTTATTTGATTAAGAAACAAACAAACAAACAAATAATCATTGACAGTTACTTACCAAGATAAAGTTTTTTTTTTTTTTTGTGATAAACTGTAGCCTCAAGGATCACTTGGCCATAAGCAACAGTTTCTA
>NC_056750.1:234509814-234542314 GCF_019279795.1 Protopterus annectens
TTTCATCTGACACTGTGAATTCTTCCATTCAGATCTGGTAAGTTTATTTATTTGCTAGACATGGCAGTAGGCATGATTGTTTGCTTACTTTATTTTCTCTCTCTCTCTGAATTTATTCTATACTTCCATTAACTGTATATTTTATTTTATTTTGTTTTGTTTTGTTTTGTTCTGTTTTTCTGTGGCTCAGGCTGAATTTTGTCATTTGTGATCAGTGCACCAGGCTGGTTAAAAAAAGTGAATAAACAAATGAATAAATAAACTGATTACGCTGGCCTCATGGTCAGTATGGAAGGGAATATTACAGCATCAAAGAAGAAAATCCAGGGTAAAATCACAGAAAAGGTCTTTCAGGTGGTTACAGTTCATTCAGATGATGATAAGTCAAACATGTTTAATAAAACGTTCTTCCAGCCTATCAATAGTCAGTACAGACCAGCACACCACTAGCCTAATGAGGCAGTTTCCTGGGATACCTGTTGGAAGACAAGATACAGCAGTTAGTCCACAATGTATGCATATATAAATGGCATCCTGGCAGATCATAGAAAGCATTACAATAATCAGAATCAATCCAAAAGAGCTGCTGCTGACCTGAAGTATGCTCGTTACCGTAAGATATATTAATAAGTGTAAAAATGAAATAAAACGGAACGAAGCAAAAGCAAGTATTCCACGTGTATAAAGCAAGAGTCAGGTAAATCCACATATAAAAAGTCCGCAAGTAGCTTCATCAGATCTCTCATAACATCTAGACTGACATTCTCTTTATATACACAAATTAATCTAAGCAGGCAATTAAGCTCAATACTTATGTAAATAATGCTAATAACAATGTTGCTGTTAAAAATTGTTTGAACTTTAATGAGGATGTTCGTGAAAGTCATGAAAGTAATGATATGGCAAATAACCCCCCCCAATCCTAACGAACAGCCTGAGTCTGCTAGACTTATACCACATAGGGCTATTAGAAATGAGGAATTAATACAAGATACTAGTTGCAATGACTCCACAGATGTCATACCTATTATTCATCCAAGTGTAGATTCTAGCAATAATTTATATCCGAATATCTGTGTAGTTAAAGATAAACCGATAGTGCCTGAAGTGGGCTCTGGAGCTGTAGTTAGACCTAAGATAATGCGAACTTCAGACAATTTAAATAATAGTATGAATACTGAGCTTTATTTTCCTCTACCGGTACGTATAGACAAAGGCCCACAGAGGTCGCATTCGGTGAGTCGAGGAAGGCAGAAGAGGAAATTCTCAGGGGATACTTTAACTCATCACACCCTGAAGAAAATTTGGACCAACAAACGTTAGTTCATAATTTATCCAGCCTTGATTTGAGTAGTGAAGATATCCAGCTATTAAATAAGGGCTTGAACTTTATTCCTAAAAGCTACAGTACGTTAACTGACACAATCATAGATTTTAAGTTATTCTGCAGAAATGTTATGATAAGGTTAATGTATAAGATGCCCAATGATAATAGAACATGTAATAATTCCTTTACATTTAAGAAATTGAGTGACTATATACCTGTTCATCATCCTTTAATAGAAGCCTATTGTAGATTGACTGAGGATGAATTACACTTATATTATGGAAATAGGCCTGTAAAGAATAGACATAAGAAAATGGATAATCTTACTTTTAAAGAAAGACAGAGTTTAAAGAAACTACAAGATAATAGTACCATCATAATTAGACCGGCTGATAAGGGTGGTAGTATTGTAGTTATGGATATGGTTGATTATGAAAGAAAGATGATTCTGTTACTACAGGATAAATTTTATGAACCTATTTCGTATGAAATAGTTAATGATATTACAAGGTATGTAAGAGACACATTATTAGATATTTACAGAAGTGAGCTGATAGAAAAAGAATTATATGACTATTTAAACATTTCTACACCTACTATTCCAGTTATTCAAGGACAACCTAAGATACACAAAGATCATATGAACCCACCTATGAGACCTATAGTCTCAGGTCGTGGATGGATAACGGAACATTTATCCATATTTGTTGAAAAACATCTAAGGGGAGTTTTGAATAAGAACAATATAGTACTAAGGGATACAAAGCAATTTTTGATTGATTTATATGATTGTATTAAATATAAAGATCTCACTGCAGGTTGTCTCTTTGTCACATTTGATATACAATCATTATTTACAGTGATTCCCAATGAACTTGGACTGACTTTTATCTCACAATATTTACATGACAATAGTGACTATACTTCTGTTCATATAGATTTAATTGTTCATTTTTTAGAATTAATTCTAGAGAACAATATTTTCATGTTTAAAGATATGATATATAGACAGAAAGATGGCATAGTCATGGGCACTTCATGTGCCAACAGCTACTCCAATATGTTCCTAGCACATTGGGAAAAGGAAGTACTGTTTGAACAACAACCTTTTAATGAACATGTTATATTTTATAGACGTTTTGTTGATGATGTCTTCGTTCTGCGGGAAGGAACAATTAGTCAACTTGAATCAATGCATTTGATTATGAATAATCTAATTCCATGTCTTAAATTCACAATGCAATTTTCAGTAGACAGGATTGATTTTTTGGATATATATGTTGAGAGATTACAAGGTAATCTCATTAACACTGGAGTTTATCGTAAAGCTTGTCACTGTAATTCACTACTATCTAGATCTAGTATGCATCCACCCTATGTTTTTAAAAACATTATAAGGGGACAAGCTATTAGAGCTTCAAGGCTGAACTTCACAGATAGTGGTTTTAATTCTGAATTAGTTGACTTGAGACAGAGATTATTAGACAGAGGTTATGATATTGCAGAGATTATTCCCCAGTTAGACATAGCCAACAGTCTACGATCCACACAAGCTATGCCCTATTTTGGATCTAGCTATATAGAACATATTACACCATATATTAATAAACAGAAACATGTGAAATTCTCTACCTCTTTTTCCACGGATTATTATGACATTAAATCAATTCTTTATAAATATTGGGATATTTTACAGGTAGATGATGAAATAAAACAAGTAGTAGGAGAGATACCAAGTTTTCTTTTTAGGAATAAACATAATTAAAAAAAAATATTGTGCTATCAGAAATCTGATAAATATCACAGAAATATTGGATGCACTAAACCTTGTGGTAATTGTAATTTTTGTTCTTTTATTGACAGTAGCACAGAATTTATGCATCCTGATTTATTAAAGACCTTTAATATTAATGCTGAAGCAAATTGTATGACCCCTCATGTCGTATATTTAGCTGTCTGTAAAATATGTTCATCATTTTATGTTGGGAAGACGAATCACCCATTTAGAGACAGAATGAGAGAGCACCTGTATCATATCAGAAAGGGCTCTAATCATAATGCATTAGCAAAGCATATATCATTATATACTACAGAACATACATTTTCTTTTAGAGTACTACAGGTTGTTACCCCTAATATTAGAGGAGGTGACATTGTAACGTATACAGAGAGCAAGGAAACAGAGTGGATTATATTACTGAAATCAGATAGAGGACGAGACCTGAATGAAAGGGCCTCAATTAAACCTAAACTCAGACAACATAGAAATGTTAGGTGATTTTATTATGACATATATTTTTACATATTTATTCATTATATTTATTGTACACACACACATATATATATTTTTATACATTTTTACATATTTATTACTATAGTATATAAAATTGTTTTATATATATGTCTATATATACATGAATTTTTTATATATATATTTATGTGTTTTTATATATATATACATTTATGTGTTTTTCTACCTGATTCTATACCACCTACATTGACAGATTGTATTTAGAGTTTAGATTGAACTGTTATGATTTGTATACCTTTTAATTGAGCTTAATTGCCTGCTTAGATTAATTTGTGTATATAAAGAGAATGTCAGTCTAGATGTTATGAGAGATCTGATGAAGCTACTTGCGAAAGCACTTATCTGTGTCACAATAAATATTCTTGGACTTTTTATATGTGGATTTACCTGACTCTTGCTTTATACACGTGGAACACTTGCTTTTGCTTCGTTTCGTTTTATTTTATTTTTACTCTTAATAATCAGAATCAGTTTTATGTGTGCAACAGTTTTAATACAGACAGTATTACGTTGATTGTAAAACCCCTTTTGAACTACACATAGTATATAAAGTTTTAATTAGTGATCCAGGCTTGCATATAAGGATTGCTTTACTACAAAATTCCAAGTTCCCCGCACAAAGGAACACCACACAGCGTGCATACAATGTCAGACCACAGACTTCAGAGTATGGTAATACCTTTTGTTTATGGAACACTTATCCAAAGTCTTAGACTGCCCACTCAAGCTATACCTAATTTTATATATATATATATATATATATATATATATATATATATATATATATATATATATATGGTTTCACTTCAGAATCCTGAAATATCACAATCCTGAACTTCATAATCTGGAATCCAAAATCCTGAAAACTCAAAATCCTGAATTACAAAAAACTGAAAATGTACAGGACACAAAGAATGACATATTCCAGTACAAGGACACAGAGAAACACATACAAGACTGTGCCCCCACACCCCCTGCTAATTAAATATATAAACTCCAAGACTGCACTCCACACAAAAAAATGGCAAACATACCATCACATGTGTTCATGACTGCCTGTTGCAACTTTAGTAACATTCCCTTTTAACTTGCTATACTACAACAATACTCATGATAGTGTAGTGAAGTGCGATCTTGGAGATGATAGATTTAAGTAGCAGGGAGTGTGGGGGTGCATGGGGGCTTGCCCCCCTGCTTATATTTGGTGGAATGTAATCTGGTTTGTGTTCTCTGTAGTCAGTATATGTATCCTGTGTGTTTTCAGTCTTTTGAGATTCAGGATTTTGAGTTTTCAGGATTTTGAGTTTTCGGGATTTTGGGCTTCCAGATTATGAAGTTTTGTGAAATTCAGGATTGTGATATTTCAGAATTCTGAAGTGAAACCATATATATATATATATATATATATATATATATATATATATATATATATATATATAGACATACATATATATATATATATATATATATATATATATATATATATATCAGACATAGGTTCATAGGTAGGTACTAGGCTATCGGCCCAAGGGCCTAAGTAAGCCTAGCCAACAAAGTTCCCTGGCTTATGCTAACCCAAGAAAGTTAATTTCCTGTGCCCCTGTCGAGCAGAGCCACAGAAGTGATCCCCGGGGTGTATTTCCTATTTCCCATCCACTCATCAAGATTTTTCATGAAGAGTGTTAATGGGAAACTTTGCTTGACATAGCTGGGTAGCTTCTTCCAGAGTATGGGAAGTCTCTGGGACAGGTATCTATCCCTCCAGCATGTCCTGTTTATTGTGGTGACAAGGTTTAGGTCCCTAGAGCGTGTAGCTCGGAGGGATTGGAATTTCTTTAGGTGTAGCATGTCTAACAGCTCTGGGTTTGACATAGCTTTATGTGTTAGGCAGAGATCACCTTGGAGCAGGCAATATGCTTCAGAGTAAAGCTTGAGTTTTTTGAGACAGTCAGTGTAGGGCATCTGTTTGAGGCCAGTAATCCTCTTTGTGAGGTACTTCTGTGACCTTTCCAGCTGCTGCAAATGTCTTGTGAGGTACATTCCAAAAGGGGCGTTGTACTCTATAATGAGTCTAATGAGTGTCAAGTAGAGGGGAACAATGACCTCATTCCTGGATGAGAACCCTTTTGTGATGAGGTGTGCCACGTAGAAGGATTTCCTGACTACTGTGGTAATGTGATTATCAAAGGAGAGACTACTGTCCACCTGGGTCTCAAGGTCTCTTATCACACATTCGGCATTAAGAAGACTGCCGCCTGTGTGGTGTTTCATGGGTACAGAGTTTTTACCAAAGGGAATAACAAAGCACTTTTTGGCATTGAGCTTGAGGTCATGGCTCTGACACCAGGCATCTGTCTCAGTGAGGCCCTTCTGTAGGATGTCCACATCATTTGGGGACTCGACTATAGCTCCTAGTTTGCAATCATCTGTGATATTCGTTAGCCAGAGGCCTTCTGTGTTAGCCTGTACTTCAGAGAAGTAAGGTCCCAGGACTGAACCCTTTGGTACTCCACTTGTCAGTGATTTGAAGTCAGATTTGGAGTGTGCAACATTTACAGTGTGGGTTCTGTCAGTGATCCAGTTTTGCAACCCATCTTGTGACATAGGGATTTATACCTAATTTAATGAGTTTAGCTATAATTCCAGAATGGGGGATGGTGTCAAAAGCCTTGGCGAGGTCAAGATAGGCTGTGTGAACCACCTTACCCTCGTCTACGGCTTTGGTGACTGCCTCAAAGAAGTCATCCAGGTTTAGGAGGCATGATCTGCCTTTCACAAACCCAAACTGGGTGGGGTCCAGAGTTTGGAGGTTACCAATGTCTTTGTTTATGAATTCCATGAGGATACGTTCCATGGCCTTGCAGACCAGGCTCGTCAGGCTAATAAGGTGATAGTTCCCAGGATCAGTAGTGGCTGTCCCTTTGTGGAGTGGGATAACTGTTGCTGTGCACCAAGTTCACTAATGAGATACTAAAAGATAAATAAAGATGGTAATTATTAGTATACTGATGAAAATGCAGCCTCTATCATTATAAAGTCTAACTGACTACTTTTCTGTTGATATGAAAATAAAGTATGTATGTACATGGGCAGTATTGTGGCAATAACATCTCTGCATCACAGCTCCAGAGTGTAAGGTTTAATCCCAACTTCTGTTCACTGTGTGGAATCTGCGCATTCATGATTTCCCCCAGGAAGTATGGCTTCCTCCCACCCTCCAAAACCATGTCAGTTGATTAGTTACATTAAATTATATATATATATATATATATATATATATATATATATATATATATATATATATATATATATATATATATATATATATTGTATTTACTCTTGCCAGAGACTCACACCATGGCTGACAAATGTTTGTGGACCAGCTCATTTGCCAGTTAAAATATCAGACAGACTAACAAACAAATAAATAAAGGATGCCCAATAAGCAATATGTCATAGTCTATAGCAACAAATATGCAGAAGAAAATAAAGAGCACTATAACATATTGTTCCTCTCAGTAGCTCACATTAATGAGGCTGTGAAAATGAAAACATCATTAAGATCTCTGCACATAACTCTAAATGTGGTCTGAGGGAATTTGTATAGTTCAGTCACCCTGGCTTGTAATTTAGCAGATATGAGTCTCTCTGTCTCTGGAGCTTTCCCCAAAAAGTTCAAATCTGATCTATGTTACTAACTTTTGACCAGCGTGTGTCCATTGCTGTAAAAAAGTCCTGTATTACAAAGCTTATGAACAAAGGGATTGTGTCTAGAGCTCGAGATGTCATTATCCCCCATTTACTCAACCATAATTGAATATATTACCCCCTTTGGCACGTATATGTC
The DNA here is from genome assembly GCF_019279795.1 of Protopterus annectens. Lineage (NCBI taxonomy): Eukaryota > Metazoa > Chordata > Ceratodontiformes > Protopteridae > Protopterus > Protopterus annectens. Next base: position 234,517,300 of record NC_056750.1, read on the forward strand.
CAGACCCATGCACAACTGGAACACCCATAGATGTAGCTTAATAAACGGATATAAGGCCTAAACAGCATGTCTCACATGGACAGACTCGAAGCTCTGTCACTATACTTAGTATCCTATAGATTGCTAAGAGATGACCTCTGTCTGGCAAACAAGGCATCCTCTGAACCAGTACTGATGGATTTACTGCACATCAGCAAGTCAAATGGCATTGGAAAAACTCACTCTAGGGGGTCTAAATCTCTTCTGCAACATCAACAGAATGGTTTGGAGGGATAGGTATATCTCGCAGAGGATACTTCTGCTCTGGAACAGACTCCCCAGTCACATGAAACACAGTTCATTCTTGTCCATATTCAAGCACAACTTAGATCTATGGTTGGGAAACAGAAAATTTACCTCAGGACTTCCCCCTATGCTACTAATGGACAGAGAACTGTATATGTTAAGTTACTAAACTCTCAGGATAGGTTTCATTCATGTACTGATTGAATGATTTATTCAAGTGAAACAAATCCCAGAGTAGTACATGGTAAAAGAAATGATTGTATATACATTAAAATAAAATTTCAAATTTGTTAGTAATCTATATTAATAATAAACAATAGTGATATACTTGCTAACAATATGTGCCAAAGACCAAATTACCACTGTAACAGCTATAAATAAATGCAGTCTGAGGGTCATGCTACTCAACGCTAAAAGTCTAAATCTCAAGATGCACTCGCTCGAAGCACTCATCAAAATGGAGAACATCAACATTTGTGCTGTAACAGAGACATGGTTTAAAGCAGCAGAAAGCACCCCTGCGCTACCAGGCTATAACTCTTTCCACACATTTCAGCCCCAGAATATGGACCGAAGCTTCAAAGGTGGTGGTGGTGTCTCCATATTCATAATGGACATGACACCTCCAGACTAGTAGCCCAGCATAACACATCTGAGATACTCCAGGTACAACTAACATTGGATAAGACGGCGATTCAGGTTGTAGCCTGCTATAGGTCCCCAACCATGTCCCAAGACTCTCACTACACATTCCTAAGCACCCTGGAAACTATTAAGATACAACCCAACACTCTCATACTAGGTGACTTCAACTACCCCTCCATCAGCTGGGAAAACTACACATGCACCAGAGCACTGGCCCAACACTTCCTGGAATTCATCAATTCCAATGCCCTGGACCAGCTCATTCTCACCCTCACTAGAGGAAGCAACATCCTTGACCTGGTTATTACTAACACGGGCAACCGTTGATCTACACCAATAGTCAATTCCTCCCTGGTTAGATCCAACCCACAAACTAATCACCATGGAAATCAACATCTCACCCATACACCCCCGCAAAGGTATCCACCATGAAAAACTTCTCCAAAGCTGACTTTGGACTCCTAAAAACAGAGGTGGCTAACTTCACAGCACCCATTCCAATGGAAAATAGGCGCATGACCACCGAATCATACACCAATGCACTGTACGAACACGTGCAAAAATGCATGGAACTAGCCATACCCAACAGAACCAAGATGCTCTCCTCCAAAAAAGGAAGCCAATCTGGTGGTCATCTGCCATTAATAAACTCTACAACAGAAGGAAGAAACTGTTGCAGAAAAAGGTGAAGTCCCAAGATTGGAGAAATTCCCTTATTAGCCACAGCAAAAAGTTGAGATCCCTCATCAAAGCCTCCAAAGCCAGCTATGAAGGCAGAATTGCAGCAGACACTAAAAACAACCGCAAAGTCTTCTATAGTTATATCAAGGATCTCCATCACAATACCCAAATTTTCTCTGAGTTACTGCACAATAGTATCTCCTATACTGAGCCAGCAGATATTGCCAACATACCGGCTGACAGATTCAGTGCCAACTTTAACCCTCTCCCCCCTCCCCCTAAAAGACCAATCTCAATACCGGAAGAATGCCAGGCACCCAACCTTACCGCAGCACAGGTTAAAGCTGCATTATCTAAGACCAAGAATACAGCTTCCACGAGACCCGACAACATCCCTGGCTGTGTTCTACATGAATTACAAAGTGAACTGGCACCACATCTTTGGGCTCTGTTCAGTCAAAGCCTCACCTCAGGCTTTGCTCCTACTGAATTGGGCACTGTTACAGTCATCCCTCTCCATAAAGGGGGAGCTACTACAGACCCCAGAAATTACTGCCCTATTAGCTTACAAGTCTGATATGTAAGGCTATGGAGCGCATCATCATGGACCTAATTAACAAGGATCTAGGTAATCTCCAAACTCTAGATCCCATGCAATTTGATTTTGTGAACGGTAGATCATGCCTGGTCAACCTGGTTGACATCTTTGAGTCAGTCACTAGAGCAATGGATGAAGGTAAGGCAGTTATTACAGCCTACCTCAATCTGGCCAAGGAGTTTGATACCATTCCTCACTCTGGAATTATTGATAAACTCAGCAAACTAGGCATCAACCCCTATATCGTTAGGTGGGTTGCAAACTGGCTCACAGATAGAACCCACAGTGTGAAAGTAGCAGACTCCAAGTCAGACTGTCAACCAGTCATGAGTGGAGTCCCACAGGGATCGGTCCTGTGTCCTCTCCTGTTTGGCATCTATTTCTCAGAAGTCCAGGCCAACACAGAGGGACTCTGGCTGACCAAATTCGCAGACGACTGCAAGCTGGGAGCCATTATTAGCTCCCCAAGTGATTCAGACATCCTATAGATAGGCCTCACTGAGACCAGACCTCCCAACCGTCCCGAATTACTCGTTTTTTACCGAGTTTTGGGGTCCAAATGAAGGGGTGCCATGATTCCCGAGTGGCACCCCTTCATTTCCAATTTCTTTGCTTTTGTTTTTTTGATTTTTTAAATTTCTGTGCTGTTGGAGCTGATGTCATCACGTGCGTGATGACGTCAGCTCCGTCAGCACTACCAGCCAGTCGGAATTGAGCTCAAGGAGCTCATGTAATCATTTCCGGCTGGCTGCTAGCAGGCAGGAAGTGCTTTGAACTGTTGCTGCCGAGAATGCTGGTTTTGAACTGTTGCTGCCGAGAATGCTGGCTTTGCTGCTTCGGACAGAAAATGCTGACTTTGGTGCTGCTTGCCGTTTCGGACAGAGATTACTGCTGAGATGGACTTTGCTTCTGCTGTATTGTTGCTGCCGAGCCGAGAGAATAGGGACTTAAATCTGCTGCCATTTCGTATACTGACTAGGTAAGGAGCAAAGGGTGTGTGTGTGTGTGTGTGTGTGTGTGTGTGTGTGTGTGTGTGTGTGTGTGTGTGTGTGTGTGAGTGTGTCTTTAATGAACTGTAGAAATAATCCACTGCACGATGTTTGTTTGCTACCTGCTCATTAATTTATGAACTATTATATGAGTAATTAATGATTACTGAATTGTAAACTTACTGAACAACATAATTCCTGGGTTTACTTCACTGCTGATTCCTGAGAAAAGAAACCAAGTGCAAGTGACAGAATTAAAAAGAATCTGTCAAGTCAATAATTGTACTATTGTAGACCTGCTAGGTCTGTGTCTGATCTAAAGAAAAATATAGGTTTCATAGTTTTAAATATCTGTGCTCCAGCCCAAAGGTAATGTTAAAGCATAGTCTCCAGATACAAAGAGAATGTTACATACTCTGTTTTGTGTACTATCTTATTACTTACCAGATGCTTTTGTATTGTATCTATACTTCATTTTGCACAGATAAATCCATGTTTATTGTAACGTTATGTAAACAGTTTACCTTTTGACATACATGGCTGATGGTAGTCATGGTACCTACTGTCTGCATAACTCTTATGGTTAAAATTAGCTTGCTGGTTTACAGAGTCCTTTAAAAAATGTGCTTTCCCAAATAATCCTCCTTCAGACATAATTAGTAACAAAATTAACTCTAGAGTGACAAGAGAGAGCTTGCTTTTTTGCACCATAGGAAGGCAGAATTTTAGTTGTAAAACAGTTATTTTTCTGCTTAGATTGGAAATAGGTGACATCAGTGAAAACCTGTTAGATGAACACCATTCAGTTAAAACTGAATGACCAAACAGTGCTTCATGTAAACTGTTTTTGCTTGTAAGTGTCATGGCTGTTTACATAGTTTAATAAACTCAAAGGTAGGGTAATGCAGGGGTGAGGGTATGTAGGAATAAGGGCTTTGACCCCATGCAAAAATAAAGAAATAAAAACTTTCATTTAAACTCTGGTTATAGTCACATGAAAGGTATGTGCCAGGACTGGTGTACTGTGTCTACTGCAGTTTGACTGCCACCTAAGAGAGAGACAGAGTACATATACAACAACAGTCACTGGGGACGAACATGGACGACATATACATCCTCCAGAATCTCTCATGCATGTCACTCTATGTTGCATTATCTAAGCCAAGGGATTATGAGATAGAAACAGACCATCTTAAATTGATTGATTGACCTTGAAGTTACCATGCTCCCAAATAGCACCTTAAGAAAATTCTGGTTCCAGGATACAGAAAACTTATTTGAAATATTATCTTTTTTTTTCATTTGCTTTGTTACTTTAGGCTATGAATATGTTTAAACTCTGGCATATGTATTTTTTTCCTGTGGCAGGAAATGTGTGTAACCTTGTTCTAGTACTTAGCATGGCTACGGGCTGAGAATTATGTCAGTTAAAATAGCTAAGGTAGTTATCTAGTTTAAATAAATGTCTTCTTTATGAGTTCTGTCTATACAACTAATTGTTATTTTATATCCTTTGTGCATCATCTTTATCTCTGTATATTTAGTGGGTATCAGCACTGTCCTGATGTCTTTATTGCTTGAGTAATTTTTTTATACATTTTGTTTTATTTACACATTTCTAAGCTCTTGGGGCTGAGTATTTATTTATTATCTGAACAAATACCATTTGGCACTATAGGTTGGCAAAGCATACTACCAGTGGCCTATTAAGTCAGGTCTGTAGCTCAGTAATGTAGAGTGGTTGCAGTACTACTTTACTGGAAGAAGAATTCCATCTGCCTCCCCTGGAAAGTGTGTGTGTGTGTGAGTGTGTGTGCGTGCGTGCGTGCGTGCGTGCGTGTGTGTGTGTGTGTGTGTGTGTGTGTGTGTGTGTGTGTGTGTGTGTGTGTGTGTGTGTGTGTGTGTGTGAAAATGCCCCCAATGTAATACATCTGGTGGCTAGAAGTATTTAAGCTGAATCCCTGTACAATGTATTACACCTGGTGGCTAGAGGTATTTAGGCTCAAACCCTGTACTTTTGATACAGGGTCAAAAGAGCCTAAAGTCCCCAGCCACAACCATTTATCTGCTTTGCCCAGATTTGCTTTTTGTGCTAAGAGTTGAGAGCTATGGTGACAACAGAATTTGTATTCCCCCATTATTGGCTTTGCTGTTTGTCCAGTTTTTTTTTTTGTGCTAAGAGGTTGAGAGCTATGGTGAGAAGTGAGAACTGAATTCACTAAATGATAGCCATTAAGTTTCAGTCTTCCTATTGTTTAAACTGCTGATTTAGCATAGTGGTATGTTGCACTGACTATAGTGTTCTGTGTTCAAGACTTGCCAGTAACATGCATGGTGGTAATGCAACATTTTATTCTAGCAACTTTCCAAAATTATACAAGCAATGTTTAAAATGTGTCCCTGGTTGTTGATCTTTTGCCCCCCCAAAAAGAAATCTGAAATTGAAAATAAGTGTGAGACGCTGTGCAAGATGTCTATGGCTTACACTACTGTCATTCTGTTTATAGTTTGTGTGTGGAAGTAGACTTTTATGATGGAAATGTTCTGAATTGGGAAGTTTTGTAATTATTGGTTCATGCATTTTCTTTCATTGCCTACAGTAAAGCCTACTGGAAAAATGTTCAAACAACAAATTTAAAATGTGCTCTAACAAGTGTGCTGTATAATACAAGGAATATAACTTAATAAGGTGAATCAAAGAAAAGAACACATGTATGTTTCTTGTTTTGTGTGCAAGGAGCCAATGATTTGAAAACAGCCCAAAGGTAATCTTTATCCACCACTGGCCAGATACATTTTCTTTGGATGTGGTGCAGGTTTCAATGCTGTTTCAATGAATGTGAGTTTCAAGGACAGAGAAGTTTTAATGCCAAGTCTATTTTCATTGTGAGACAGTATTGCTTTGTTTATCAGAAGTCTGTTAGTGTTTGTGCATTGATGTGCTGCAAAATGTAAAAATAAAATCCAAATAATCATTGTAGAAGTAAAGCAGTATGCACACATTAGTGTTTCTGGTAAATGGGGCGAAATAGCCAGGTAATGGGACATTGGAATGGCTGCACGGGGACTCTGGTGCCGTATTTTGGTTGTCTGTTCTTCAGTTTGTGTTCGAAAGTTGGTATCCCACAATTTCATCAGAGTGGGTGGGGTTACGTAACTATGTATGCAAATTAGATGTTAATCACCGTACAGATTTGTACCTTTTTTTTCATGGCCCTTGTCCAGATTTTTGATGTTTCCAGGTTGAGAGGTATGACTGAGACCAATGACCGGTGTCGAAACCATGGCCTTAAGCTTAATGCCAAAAAATGCGTAGTCATCCCCTTTGGGAAAAACTCAGTTCCCATTAATTACCACATTGATGGTAGCCCACTGAACACTGAAGGCATTATAAGAGATATGTGGACACAGGTTGACAGCATCCTCTCCTTCTACCACCACATTACCACTGTGGTCAGAAAGTCCTTCTATGTGGCACATCTCATTACCAAGGGTTTTGCATCCAGGAAGAAAGAGGTCATTGCCTCCCTCTACTCTTCCCTCATTAGACCAATCATAGAGTATAATACCCCATTTAGCATGTACCTCACTAGGCAACTGCAACAGTTGAAGAGGCCACAAAAGTACCACATGAAGAGGATCCTAGGCCTTAAACACATGTCCTACATGACAGACAAAAAACTCCAGCTATTCTTTCTCTCATATCATTTACTAAGAGGCAATCTCTGCTTGACTTACAAAGACATGTCTGACCCAGCTCTGTTAGAAATGCTACATCTAAAGAAATCCCACTGCACCACACACTCCAGAGACCTCAACCTCATTACCACAATCAACAGAACATGCTGGAGGGACAGGTTCATAACCCAGAGACTACCCATGCTCTGGAATAGACTTCCCATACATGTCAAGCAGAGTACCTCACTAGCCCTCTTCAAGTGAAATCTTGATGTGTGGATGGGTAATAGGAAAGTTCACCCCAGGGATCACTCCAGTGGCTCTACTTGATGGAGGCACTGGGAACTAACGATGGGCGGCACAATGCCAGGGCACTTCTATGGACTAGGCTTGTAAAGGCCCCAAGGCCATTAACCTAGTACACACCTATGAACTTATACAAAGCTGCAAACTGCTGGCATTTGCAAGGGTTGGTAGAAAGTAATAGCAGAGCAGATGATACATATAAAAAAGTAGATGATGTATACAGAAAAAATCTTAAAAATTGTTAGCAAAAGCAAGGGAAGGAAACCATACACATGAAGGTACCCAATTAATTTAATCAAGAATAACAATGAGGAAACAAAATAAGTCTAATATTAAATCATAAACAATAAGTTTTAGGATTGCGTTGACAGCAGGAATTATGTGGCTTTTGTGGTGAGGTGAGTTTGTAGTTTCTGCCTAAAGTCTTTCAGAGATGGGTTGGATCATGGTGGTAGGGGAAGGATGTCCCAGTGTTTTAGACCTAGTATACATAATGCATGTTCAGAGGCATTGAGAGAATTTGAAGGTCTGATCAATATGGAAACATTGCCAGAATGCGAGCAAAGGTTGTAGGCAGTGGATGAATAGGAGGGATTATTGGACCTCTGTAGGCGGACTTGGATTTTGAGAGATTTATATAAGATAACAAGCAATAGTGGATCGTCTCTTCCAAAGACAGAAAGACGGTTATTTCTAACAACAATGATGCTGCAGTGTTCATAAGGTGGGGATAGGAAGATAAATCTACAAATATGTTTTAAGTCAAGACGAGAAGGACATACTCTAATTGTGCTAAAAGAATTAATTTGCCTGTTTCTAAGAGTACTTCAGTGGTGAGAAACCTGCAGGTACAATGAAACACATTAATTGTCTTGTTGATTTTTTCTTTAAGAGGTCAGCGTGTGAGTTCATAGAGACAGAAGGGTCAGGCGTAATAGTTATTAGAAGGATAAATAGGATGAAAAGAGCCTTACCGGTTATAAATGTTGCAAAACGGAAGGAAAAGATGAGCTGGAAGCATTTATAACTGCAAGTGTTGACTCGCCACTAGAGTGTGTCTCCTTGGGTCTAAACTCTGATCCATGATAGAGTAAAATTCAGGACGGCTTACGTACTTGGAAATGTTCAAGCTACAAAGCTAAAAAATCTCATGAAGCAAATATTTTAATTTGCCAAATTGGTCAAGATTGCTGGCTGTGAAAGTGTGTTCTTTCAAGATTTTTTTTTTTAAGTCTGGCAATTAGCCCAGAGGATTAAAGCTCTGAGCTATTAACAAACAGTTCTGTGTGGTCTAGTGTTTGATTCTCTCAACATCCATAACTTTATATCGAAATGCAATATATTTCATACTATCTGCTAGTTTACTTTTTGATGACTTAATTAGAGTTGTTTAAAAGTATTCATTAAAGGAAAAGTGTGTTGGGACAGCATATTTGTATAAAACATTTAACGATAAATAAGCCATTGTGCTAAGCAGGCTTTGTTAAGTCTCTACTAATTTCCATCATTTGGGACTTCTGCTGCAGCATCTCTTTTGTAGGAAACTATCACTGCGGCAAAAGTACCTACTTGTTGCCAGAAAGCAAGCCAACAACTGTTGAAAACTGTCATAAAGTAGCTGGAGAAGATGATACGCGAAAAGCAGTCTACAAAAAAGATGCTGCAGCAAATGTCCCAAATAAAGGAAGTAACTACATACTTAACAGGAGCCTATTAGATCTTCCCAGGGATTCAGAAAGGCTTACCATGGGCAAGAAGCCATGTGTACGTACATACACACAAATATTTCAAGCATGGGCATTAATGTCCTTCTAGCCTGCCAATATACCAAAACAGTTGTTCCCATAATAAGTGTACAGGCTGTTCTTAAAAATATCTAAAACTAGTGCTTGCTTTAATATAATTTGGTAGTCTGTTCCATGCATCAGCTACTGTCTCAGAGAACCAATTAGTACACTTCTCATTCCTATAGGATCTTCTACATATGTTGTCTGATGATTCTTTACTACTTTTTAATAACCCTAAACATTCCCAGAGATACACATCTCTAAATGCCCTATATAGCTGAATAAGGTTTCCTCTTAAATATCTATATGAGACACTCTACACGCTCATATATTTTAATCTTTTATAACAACTTACATTTTCACATCCATGGACGCCCTTGGCATATTTCAGCTGTAGGCTTTCCTGCTTACTTGTGCTTGTTTTCCTTTAAAGTTTCCGTACTCAAGTGTGAGTCTCATGTAACTAACAAATGACTTCATCGTTTCTGACTTCTTAGACTTTATAAATCTTTTTTATACAACTTGTAGTTCTATAACTATCATTAACCAGTTGGTTGATATGATTTGAAAAATCTCAAAGCTGGATCTACTCATATACTTGGATCCTAAAATGAATCTACAGTTTCAATCACTGTGTGCTGCGTTAAGTATTTACCTTTCAAGTTATGCCTCTCAAATTTCATATGCTTGGTTTTTGATGTATTTATCAGCATATTATTCTCCTGTGCCCAAATGGTCAATTTAGGCAAGCTCTTTTGCAGGCATGCACTATATGTGACACGTAATCAGTTTACCCAGTTTCAAGTCATCTGCATACAGACTGTAGAAAATCAGAGTCTGAAAAATATAATCTAAACAAGTATGGGCCTAGGACAGAGCCCTGTGGGACACTTTGACTGGAACCAAGAACTTCACTTGTCCAATTACTTTATGATATTTACCATGTCCTATTTGTAAGCCATGCAACTATCCATCTTATCAAGAGTACATCAATAACTAGTCGTTCTAATTAATTGCTCAATGTTTTGTGTATGACCCTGTCAAATGCTGGAGTTAAATCTATATAAATTACATCACAGCACAATTTTTCATTCAGAGCTGTTATTATATTGTTATAGTATAGAACACTATTTTACACGTGGTAATAGCTCTATTTTCAACATATGCATGCTGATACATGGTTTCAAGTGCAAACCTTTCCAGTTTTGACAGTAACTTACCCAATACTACCTTCTCCATTATTTTTCTACAACATGAAAGTAGACTGAAGGGTCTGCATGACTCTGGGTTTGTCCTACTCCCCTTTCCCTTAAAATAAAATATGTACGTCTCCAATCTTGAGGACTCTCCCCATATTTATACTACCTAGTATATAATAGATATAATAGTACTGTATGTTCTTGCTGAAGTGTTCTCAGGTCATTATTACTAATTCCTTCTCATCTCTGTGCTTTGTTTGGATCCAGTTTGCATAGTTCTTTATCAATATAATCTAATTTCATTTCAGTATCTGAGGTTACTTGGATGCCCCTAGGACAACTTATCACCCCCTTTGTGGAGCTAAAATGTTTTGCATACATTTTGTAATATATCGATAATATGTTGTGTCTGGGAATAAATTTTAGAATCTACATGCCATTTATCAGTGTGTGTGTCTACTCCTTCCATATCTCATGTAGCTATAAAATGGTTTCCTATTATTCTCAATATCTTTATATAAATTTTATTCACATTTTTCTTGATCTTGTCTCACACTATGCTTAATTTGTTTGTCCAGCTTGTTTTTTCAGTTTTTACAGTTATAGTTTGACCTGTTTTCCATCTCTTATATTTTTGTCTCTCACTTTAATCAAGTATGTCATTTTTATGGAAATATATCCTCATGATATTGTGTGCCTAGATTCTGATGTTAAACTTTTTTTGATTTTTTTGCATTCAAACAACTTTTCTTTCAAAACTTTTCACATTCCTTCTGCAGTTTTTCCACTGAACACCTCATTCCAGTTAATTTTGCTTCCATATAATATGTAATTAACTTTCTGTTAATTCGTTTACATTTCAGTTTGGCAGAATTGTCTAAGAACAGATTAACCTTTATAACCCCATGATCACTGCACATTAACAGTGGTAAAAACTTGACATGAAGTAACAGTAATTTCTTTAGGAACACAAACAATGTCTAGTATGTTCCATTCCCTGGTAGTTTTTTTTTGCAGTCTGAAGCAATTGTTGTTCTTGAACATATATTGTAAATAATTTCCTTACTAATGTTGTTGAATCAGTACTTATTCCAGTCAGTTTCTGGTAACTTTAAGTCCCCAGCCACTATTATTCTTTTTTCTTGTGTTTCACACAATAAATGTATGAATTCCTCTAGATCAGCGGCACTTGACTTTGGTGGTCTGTACACTCCAACAATTGTTATATGTTCCAGGGTTGTTTTTATTGTCATGGTTACACAATCTATAGTATTGGTGTTATAACCGGACGTGTAACACAGATGTTTGCCCACCTACAGTAAGTCTTTCCATTTCTTAGACCACCATATCTCTGAAGTTTTTCACTAATGGGAACCTCAACACAGAGGAAGATCCTGTTGGCAGGACTGCATTCTAATGCAGCAATGTCGGCGAGTGGTTAATGCTAATTATCCACATAGTCTCTTCTGGAAATACCACTGGCTCTGGAGTTGTACTGAAGAGCAATTCAGAGAATCATTTAAGTGCATAAATTACCACTGTTGGAAGAAAAAGTGAATGCCATCAAAAAACAGCAGTCATCCATTCACCCCCCCCCTCTCAAGCAAGCAGTAGCAGAGCAGGTAAGTTCAGTGAAGATGTGGGAGTATGGGGTGTTAATGTGTACATGTGTGTGTACAGGTGCGTGTGTATCTGTGGGGACATGAATGAAGCTGGATGAGTGTGTGTGTGTGTGTGTGTGTGTTTGATTGTATCTCCCTGGGTTAGTCAGGAAACTGAGAGTTTGAATATGTGTGTGTGTGTGTGTGTGTGTGTGTGTGTGTGTGTGTGTGTGTGTGTGTGTGTGTGTGTGTGTGTTTGATTGTATCTCCCTGGGTTAGTCAGGGAACTGAGAGTTTGGATATATGTGTGTGTGTGTGTGTGTGTGTGTGTGTGTGTGTGTGTGTGTGTGTGTGTGTGTGTGTGTGTGTGTGTGTGTGTGTGTGTGTGTGTGTGTGTGCATGGGGTCGTGTGTGTGTGCGCATGTGTGTGCGTGTGCGTGCATGTATGTGTGTGTGTGTGTGTGTGTGTGTGTGTGTGTGTGTGTGTGTGTGTGTGTGTGTGTGTGTGTGTGTGTGTTTGATTGTATCTCCCTGGGTTAGTCAGGGAACTGAGAGTTTGGATATGTGTGTGTGTGTGTGTGTGTGTGTGTGTGTGTGTGTGTGTGTGTGTGTGTGTGTGTGTGTGTGTGTGTGTGTGTGTGTAACAGCATGCATGTGGATGAATGAATGAGTTACAGATGAATTCTACCTGACAGGAGCAGCAACCCTCATCTGTTGGCCAATATCAGAAATATATTCAAATCTCATGGAGCAACTGTATAAAAACAATGAGCTTTATACAGAGAGCCGTTGTTGCACAACATCTCTGGCCAGGCTACAGTTGTGCTAACTATGCACTACTCTGCTAATATAGTCACCATTTCCATGCAGCGCTCTTGTGGTGTCCTGCACAGCTGTAGGCTCCCTGCTCCATAGTCATGCAGGTAGAGATTCATGAATGGTTTCTTTTGTATGAAAATAAACATGCTTATATTTAACAAATAACAACAGACCCATGTGCTGGTGTGAAATGGCCTATATCCATGCATCTATTAATTCAATAAATGCCAGTCAAATGCCAGTTAAATCAGTTCATGAATCAAATTGAAAGCCAGTCACTGCCATCATCAATGTAACTAGAGCAACACGTAGTGACTGGCAGATGTGCATAATGGGCTGAACTTGGAAGAATGTCACTTAGGCCAATCAGTCTTTGGAGCATTAAACCAGCAGCCCCAATCACAACATGCAAATTATTCACAAAGGGTGAGGAGTCTTCAAAAAACAAGCAATCACCAGCAGGTCCCAGGCTTTGGCCCTAACATACCTGCTAAGCATGTAAGGATCCAACCCATGTTCTGGTCTGTAAGTTGCTTGGGGTGGTCTCAGCCTGTCATCTGGGGACCCAAAATGTCCTAGTCTGTATTTTACTTCAATCAGGACCCTCTATCAAAACATAGACTTCAAATACTGCCCTTCCAACACTGAAGGGTGATCACTCACATTATCCCATAAGCATATCTGGTAGAGGCACATAATGCCCCATTTTAGGTCCTGCAAAAATATTGCCAAGCATTGCTTTGACAACTGGACCCATCTGGTCTTTAAAGCTCAGATATTTTCATACTAATCCTGTGGTGCTGCAGTACTCTTCCCCAATGATGTTGCTACCCTCTTACAAACCTATATGTGAGAATCCTAACTTCTTCTACTGCTCTACAATCCTTTGCTGTCCTCCAGGTCATCCTCTGCATAATATCATAATTGAACTGATGGCCATGTTTGGACAGTCTATTCAAATAAGCATGCAATTCCTGCCTCAGCTGTAACAATGGATAATCTGAGACATAATTTCCCCCAAGTACAAAACAATGACATTTGGATCTGGTACCTTCTTCATTTGTCCCTCTATGATGCATTTCAAATGCCCCACCACAGCCCTTTTACACCCCCTCATCATACTCATACCATCTCATCTCACCTTTCCAGGTCAGCCTTTCCTGACCTACACATTCCTTGCCTGCATAGTAAATTAATGACTATCAAACCATCCAAATTTTGAGTGACCTCCTCCCCACATCTACAGAAGAAAAATTGGTTAATACTAGGTAGACTTGATATATCTCTTGTACGCTCCAGGTGCACATGGGATGCTGCCTCAGTCCCAAATGAGTGAGGTTTTGACCTCCTGTTGTCTAAACCTAAAGCATCTATCACTTTCTTCACAATTCCTCTAAGCTGACAAGCAGTCAGGGGTGAACCATTCACATGGCAGAGAAATGGAGTCTCAACCTCAGGCCTCATGAACATGTGGGTTCCTTGTCAGCCTGAACTGTCTCATTCGCTGCCTGCTTATACCCATAAGTTCTTCCAACTTCCCCTTCCCATCAGATCTGCCTTACTCCTACTAATGTGCACCCACATCTTATCTGCATCTCTGGTGACATCTTTTGGCCCAAGGTGGCTTGGACCTCTTGCTGCACTGCACTATCTCAAATATCCTAATGCCCCCACATACGGCTAATAGGGATGCAGCTCTGAATAACCACACCTCATATTCTGAGCAGCAGATAGGCTTAAAATCTCTTATAGATGTGCAAAGCTAACAGGGCCCAATAGGAAGACTCTCGTCTTCTTTTCTGAGCTCCATCCTAGACCACCCCTGCAATATTTTAATAACTACAAATATCTGAGCCATATCTCACCAACCTCTCACATTCTGATGCCATGTATTTGCAGCTATGTGTGTGGCTGCTGATCACATAACACCCCCCTTTCGTCAAAATTAGAATGAACTGGAGTAGTTGCCCCACGGGGACAAATGATTACAGCTATATGCATACCTGTTAACCCTTGTGAAACTTTTTCCTGCTTTAGATTAATAATGAACCATGATAAAAATGAAAAAAAGAAAAATAATGACACATAATAACTGCCCACTGGTACTAACTGTCCACCCTTTGCTTACCCTTGTTCTGATGGCTCTACAAATTACCTTCCTGCATACGTTCGCAACTTCTTTGTACAAGAATTAGAGACAAAGCCAAAATTAATTGGGGATGTCAAACAAAAATCAAGATCAACATTTAAATATCACTCTGACTGACTTAACACATTAATAGAACAACAGGTAGTGAATCAGAATACATTTGACGAACAATAAGAAATATGAAACTTTAATCCTAGCATTACTAACAATACTCAGTGATTTACTAGAAAATCAATCATTTTATGAAAGATAGTTCAAAAATACGAGGCAAAATCATGGACAGTTTATAGCTATGACTTCCTGTACACTACCTTTACTCTTGTCTGTAAAACTGCCTCTATGGTAGCCCAAATCAATTCAACAATAACGTCCTGTATGGTCCGCTGTCTGCACTTGGTGTAAGTCTCCTGAACCTGTTCAACCAAATCAGTGAGTGAAGCAGTAATGGCATTGTCCCTGCCTTGAATATGCTGTGATTTGAAGCTAATATTGCGTTGTACTGCCTGCTTTGCATCTGTGCTTTGAAGCTAATATCATGTTGTACTGCCTGCTTTGCATCTGTGCTTTGAAGCTAATATCGCATTGTACTGCCTGCTTTGAAGCTAATATCATGTTGTACTGTCTGCTTTGCATCTGCTCATCTCCTATATGTACCACCACCACTGAAAAGAATGTAATTCCATGAAAGATGCTTGTCTTTTGTTTTCACTTCTTATATAGTCTTTTACAAACTGCTTAACCTGCAAATAGCCTCTGCCACCAAAGCATCATCTATTTTAACTGTATAAACTCTTGAACCCAAACTACAGCTATTTAGACCCTTGAGGTTATATTAATCATTCATGTATTACTGTCTGTAGTGTGGAGGAATTTGTCTTAGAGGTTGTGGCCATTATGGTTTGCCCATATTCAAGCTGGGCCAGAAGATCTCTTTTACCTATAGCTGGCCTTGCTGGACTGGATAGGTAGGGTGAGATTTTCCTAGCCCTGATGACAAGTGAGTTAACTTTTGCCCTTGATTTCTCAGTACCATTATGTAATGTTTGTGACTAGTCTAACCACAAACCAAGGTATTTGAGGAAGGTTCTTGTTTCAATTGGTGTGCTACAAAGGTTAGTAACATTAAGTGACTTTGGTGATTTTTAAGTTTTTGGATAGTGCGAAATAGCATTTTGTTTTTTTTTTGGCTTAAGTATTATTTTGTGGTTAATGAGCCTGGAATTGAGGGAGTCGAGGTATTTTTGCAGCTGTATTTCGATTCTTGAGTGGATGTGGCCAGAGCTATAGCTGGAAGGTAAGTTGCAGAGTAAGAAGGTCATAAGGTAGTTTATTAATGAAAACAGAGAAGAAAAGATGGGCGAGAACAGAACCTTAGGAACACCCATTGAAAGATATGTGGGCTGAGACAAGGAAGAGCCTAATTTAACTTCAAAGTATCTGTATAACAAGAAGCTTTAGAATCAGGTGATGGATGCATTTCTAATGCCAATGTTTAGAAGAGGGAGAAGGAAGACATGGTGGTTGATAAAACCAAAGGCTTTGCTGAAGTCAACAGATATTGCTCCTGTCAAGTTACCTTTGCTTTGTTAAGAGGAATGTCATCAGTTAGGTACTTCCTTTAATAAAAAACATTGCATCAGTGTAGTATGTAACTAAACCAGCAACCATTTTTCACAGGTCACTTTGCTGTGTCCCGGCAGTGTCTTTGTCATTGGGCCATGCCCAACTATTGAAACTCATATTACTGCAGTGTCATGACTGCCTGCATATCCCTTTCCTGGCACATTTCATGAAACTGTTCTCACCTCCTCTTCAGTTATGCCAACAAAAATGATTATCTCTAAGGTGTTGTACACCACTGAATAATCTCCTTACATCTGGTTTCATCAAGCAGACAAAAGCAAGGACAACGTAAAATTTTTGAGCAGTAATTTCCTATTGATTTTATGCTCTAACTACTCCCTCTGCAGCTCTGATACTATACAGCTGCAAAGACTTGCCTTTCCTCTTTCTACCACGAAGGATCCTTCTCTAAACTTGCTGCTGCTTGCTAGAACTCACTGCTGATTCTAAATGACAAATTGATAATCTTAAAAGTTCCACTTTCACCTCAGTAATGAAAACAAATGTAATGGCTTCACAGATGCAGCTCAAACTTCATAAAAACCTTTCTGTTCTCTGCCACCCTCTGGTACTTGTGCTACTAACTCTTTTAAGGACACAATGACTTAAAAAGTTGTGTTTTTATTTTTAAGCAACATTTTTGTATATTTCTCCCCTCTTGTCAAAAGTATTTCTTTTGGTATACATATTGTCAATCTGTCATAGGTACAGTGAATGCTTTTTCATTGTGTATTTAATGCATACATATTCTAAGACTCTTGTATTTCATGTATTTTAAACCACAGCGATACCACTCCAGAAGACTCCGAGACCAGGATACAAAACAATGTGAATATTTATTAAGCGCTTTTCGTCTTGTCACCTGAAAAGACTTCTTCAGATAAAACAATTCATAAAAAACTGGTTTAAATATATATACTTGGTGAATACATCATTGTAAATTACCCAATAAGGGAGTTGTCTCAATTAAATATGTGCCAGACTTTAGAAACAGTCACATTGACAACATTTTGATGTATAAACCATTTTAAAACCGTTTTAACTAGTTGTCACACCTTCCCTTAAAATATATACAAATTCACCAACAGAGACTTGTGTATATGCACACCCTGTCAATGCTTATTCCTATAACATTACCTAACAAAAATCCAATAAATATTTATATTAGAAAATGAATACGTTAAAAATGTCATGTATAATTGTGTATAAAAGTTATGAAAGTTAATTGTTGTTTACCTACTTTTAAGTGTTTTTGACAAAGTATGTGAACTTGATTTTCCTAATTGTGTAGAGACTTGTTGTGTCTTTCGGCTTTTCCCGGTTAGGGGTCACCACAGTGGAACTCCGGTCCGCTAATGATTGGCAGTAGATTTTTACGTGCCAAGTTGCCAGCCCTGACGCACAACCTTCAACGAAGGTACGCCCATTCACGCATGTCTCCACACAGAAGACGCTCTAGCTGTGAATTGAACGGGACAACGTCTTGCTGTGAGGCGACAACACTACCACAGCACCACCAAAAATTCTAGTAAAAATCTTAATGTCAGTGCAGATGAACAAGCAAATTTAAGAGACTTACAACAGCTCCCGATTAGGGTAATGAAACCAGATAAAGGTGGGGGAGCTGTAATAATGGATATTGATCACTATAACCAGAAAATGAAACAGATGGTGAACTGTGAAACTTATACATCTGTCTCCCAGAATGAGGTCAACATAGCATATGGGAGAATTAGGTCTTACCTTAATGACATGTTTATAGAAGGTAGGATCAATAATCAAACTTTGAACTACTTTATAATGCCTGCATCAAAAACAACTATTGTATTTGGTATAGCCAAAATACATAAATGTATTGAAAATCCCCCAATGCGACCTCTAGTAGATGCCAGAGGATCACCTACCTATGCATGTGCTAAGTACGTAGATATTATACTTAAAAAGTACATTAAACAAGAATCTAAAATTTGTAAAGATTCTTGGACATGTCTTGGAAACATCAATAGGTTAGATTATAACGAGAACTACAACTTCTTAACGATAGATGTAAAAGATTTATATACATCAATACCCCCTATAGAGAGAATAGAATGGGTGACAAGTATATTAAGGTAAAAAGGTGCCCCCCTAAATGAAGTTTCAATGGTAGAAGGGTTACTTGACATAATTCTATCAAAAAACTACATTATGTTTAATAAAGAGAGATACTTGCAACGTACTGGTGTAGCAATGGGGTCGCCATGTCATGGCAGTTTCTCAAATTTAGTTATGGCTTTTTGGGAAAATGAATTCATAGAAAATAATGTGTGGTGTAAGGATAGGATACATTTTTATACTAGATTTTTAGATAGCATCCTAATTATACTAAAAGGTGATGAAAATGCAGCAAAACAGTAGATTATTTAAATACAACAACTTTTTTAAAATTCACCTTTGAGTTTAACAAGGATGGTATAGCATACTTGGACATAAAACTGAGTAAGGACAAGGAAAAGAAAAGGCACATTTTGACAATTTACAGAAAAGCCACATATTCGAACACCCTTTTACATTTTTCAAGCTGTCACTCTTTAAAACAAAAAAGATCCGTTATAAAGGGACAATTTGTACGTGCTGCTAAAATGATAACTAGGGACAGTGACTTCACAGAAGAATGTAATACATTACAGAATATGTTTACCAGGAGGGGATACCCTGTAGGTTTACTGAGTGAGCTAAGATGTGAAGTACAAAGTAAAAGGAAAAATGGCATATATAAGTGAACGCAATATCGACCAGGATATATTACACATTCGAACTGTAGATACTGGTAGAAGTGAACCGATAAATACAAAACACAGACTCATTTTGACATATCGTTTAGATGCCACAGAGCTTGTAAAAATAGTTTTTAAAAATTGGGATTTACTATCAGGACAAACATCAGTTTGTAGAACATTCACGGAGTTACCCCAGATCACATACAAAACAGGTAAAAACTTGAATAGTCTCTTAGAGAGCGGACAAGGAACAAATAAACTAGTTAGGAATCCAGGAATGACAACATGCAGTGCATGTCATTATTGTGTAAACATGGAAATAGGAAAAACAGTCCATGTTCGTAACAAAAAATACACAATAAACAAAAAGTTTACATGTAACTCGAAATTCGTCATATATATTGCTCTTTGCCGGGCATGTTATTCATTTTATATAGGGAAAACAGAACGTAAAATGCAAGAAAGAGTCTATGAACATTTATATAGCATAAGGAAAAACAAAATGGAAAATGCTTTGGCTAAGCATGTGGTTGAAAATCCTACACACAAGTTTAAATTTAAAGCTATAGACCAAATAGTTCAAGATGAAAAAGGTGGCCCTATGGGATTACTGCTTGAAAGACTGGAACTTTTATGGCAGTTAAGATTAAATTCAGGAACATTTCCAGGACTTAATGAAATGTGCTCCATTCAATGTATTTTAAAGTTAAAAAAATCTTGATAGGTAAACAACAATTAACTTTCATAACTTTTATACACAATTATACATGAATTTTTTAACACATTACTTTTCTAATATAAATATTTATTGGATTTTTGTTAGGTAATGTTATAAGAATAAGCACTGACGGTGTGCATGTACACAAGTCTCTGTTGGTGAATTTGCATATATTTTAAGGGAAGGTGTGGTAACTAGTTAAAATGGTTTTAAAATGGTTTATACATCAAAATGTTGTCAATGTGACTGTTTCTTTAACTAAAGTGTGGAACATATTTAATTGAGACAACTCCCTTATTGGGTAATTTACAATGATGTATTCACCAAGTATATTTATTTAAACCAGTTTTTTATGAATTGTTTTATCTGAAGAAGTCTTGTCAGATGACAAGACGAAAAGTGCTTTAATAAATATTCACATTGTTTTGTATCCTGGTATCGGAATCTTCTGGAGTGGTATCTCTGTGGTTTATTTCACTAGTTTGTATTGGCATTTTGGGGAATTTCATGTATTTTAACTGCTGTTAATAATACTGTATTTGTTATATTTGACTGTACCTTGTTTTTTCCTTTTTTAACCCAGGTTGTGTGTAGAAAGGGTCTTAGAACCAGCTCACTTACCAAGTTAACAATATTAAATACATGAAAATGGAAAATTGATTCCTTAAGGTGCTGCTGCATAGTGACAGTTTTTTTGAATATTCGTTAATCAGGTAGGTTAGCTGGTCATACAAATGTGTAAGCTAGCACCCATTTTCCATGAAGATCACAGAATAAAATGCATAACTAGTCCTCCTTTTGTCAGTACATTCAAAAAGGCATACAAAATGCAGCTTAACAAAGCACACTTAACAAGGCACAGTTACCATGAAATAAAGTAGACAGTATGTATGGCTCACAAAATTTTCTTTATGTGATAACAAACATAGTTGTCATGGCCAACTACCTAGCCCTACACTTATTTTTCTTTTTAACTTATTTTACTGATGAAGATCCGATACTGCATGCATTCTATTCTCTCTCAACAATTGTAAGTGTTCTCATAACAGTGGCAGACCAGCACTCACATAGATGGGGGAGCTAACAGTGACAGGACAATTTATGAATAGCAGGCCATCAATCAAAATCTGGCTAGTGCCATCATATTCTGTTGTAGTATTGTTACAATTTTCATTCTTCTATAAGTGCTGAGCAAAAGAATGCAGTCTGATGTTGTTAATTTTCACCTAATCCTTGACAGTGGGTTCAGTTCTGAACCCTCGGAAGTGACTCAGCCGTCATTTACCAGCTCGCGCTCTCCAAACTCTCCAGCTGGCTCTACCCATAATACTCCTCACAGAGATTACCTCTGATCTCATTTGCCATGTTGCAGACCAGATGTGCCTTCGTTATCTCTCGAGCCTTGGCGAATATTTGTGAGTTATAAAATTTATTCTGTATATATCATTACCTAAAAACCTCTTGTAGTTAACTCTATCTACCTTATCTAAGCTACCCGCTCATCTTCTGATCTTTTCTCTCTTACCGTGAGGTATTTTTCTCCTTACCATTGTTGGTAACTCTTTTTTACCCTTAGGGTATTCTCGTTAGCATTGATGGTATTTCTTTCCTCCTTGCCCTCCTAAAAAAAAAAAAAAAAAAAATCACTCTCTTTTATATCTCTTTCTTACCTTCAATTATGCCTGAGAAGAAACAATCTCCAATGAAACCTAAGGGCTCTTCAGGTTTCAAGAGATGTACTAAGTGTGAGGGGAAAATGCCCAACTCTGACGGGCATTCCCTGTGTGTGTATTGTTTAGGCGAAATACATTTGCAAGGGAATTGTGCTATTTGTCACGGGCTTTCTTCCCGTACCTTAATGGAAAGAAAGAATAAGCTTTTATTGAAAGGCCTGTTAAAATCTCCTTTCAATGAGGTTATTTCTGGATCTAAAGAGAAAACCGTGGAAGCAGGAACTTCTCCCCACAGTTCAAAACAGTGACTGTCTTTGGTTCTGAGTCCTACAAAGCCGATGAGAAAAATTTCTAAAACTTCTTCAGCACCGAAAAGCTATTCGGCACTGGGAGAATTATCGGTGCCTAGCAAAACACCTTTTGAACTCTCTGATGCCTCGGCCCCGGCTCCGACTGAGCTGTCAGTACCTAAGACTTCAGATTTATTTACTGCATCAAGGACATTGTATTCTCCTTCTGTGGACCCTTTTAAGGACTCCCCTTTCATGGAAGTCAGACAGTCCAGATCTCCTTCCATTGTATCGGTGAGGTCTACTAAAAGTTTATTGGAACAGGACATTATT
Organism: Protopterus annectens; assembly: GCF_019279795.1. NCBI lineage: Eukaryota > Metazoa > Chordata > Ceratodontiformes > Protopteridae > Protopterus > Protopterus annectens. Next base: position 234,539,433 of record NC_056750.1, read on the forward strand.
AGGTTAGTGGAGCAGCTCCTAGTGGCAAGAGGATTTACTTCAGTTCTGAGCCAATCCAGCATCAAAACTGCTCATTCCATGACACCTACATACACTCCTCTTCCAACTCTATCAGAGCCCTTGGAGTCCTCAGTTCTGACAGTTTGGGCTCCAACTGAGTCGGTTCTGACAACCTTCCCATCTTTGGTTCTGACTACACCCTTGAGTTTTTCCGGATCTTCTGCACCAGGGGACTCCCAGGATCGAGACATGATGGTCAGTTCCAGGATGCATGATATCCTTTCGGCTCTGTCTGAACCATCCATGACGCTTGGCACGTCAGCCCTTGTAGTTCAGACTCAGGCTCCAGGTGCGGTGGCGGTCTCCGTGGTGTGGGGTGTGACCTAGGATCAGAAGCAGTGCTTTTTGTTTCCAGGCTCCCACTCCTCTACAGGGGGGGGGCTGCCTTCCATATCATGGAGAAGGCACTATCCCTTGAGGATTCTTAGTCATTGCCTTCCCTGTCGAGACAAATATCTTCCCCTTCCTCTCACCTGGAGCTGCCATTGACCTCACCCCCCCCCCCTGACAGAGGGTACAAAAGCCCCAGGTAACTCCCACCTTGGTTGTTACCTCTTTGGAAACATCTCCAGAACTTCCCCTCGAAGAAGTCCCTGTGAAGAGAAAATGCAAGACGAAGCACCTCGACTCCCCAGAGGAGTCTTACACCAAGGATACTGACTTTGATGAAGGCAAAGGTTCCCCAAAGTCTCCCCCTGAAGATGTTTCCTTCAGGGACATCCCTGAAATGCTGAAACATAGGGGTGATTGGTCATCCATACAACCTTCCACAGATGAGTCATTATACATGGAGGGTCTTTGCACCCAACCCTCCACTTCTTGGATTTCTCTGCCCGCTGACGAACTGGTGAAATTGATCACTCAGCAGGGTTGGAAGATACCTGACACCATAGAGCCTATTCCCAAAAGTCCTGACCATATTTTGTCTACACCAAAGTATGAACCACATTGGTCCAAGGGAATCTCTGTTGATGCTGTGGTGGTAGCAGCAGCCACCAAAAAAGAACTCGCAGAAGAGAGTCACACTATCCATCCTTCTAGCAAGGAGTCTAGGACCTTGGATAGATTCGGGAAGCATGTCTATGCTTCAACGACCTTTGCTTTAAGGTCATTCAACTATATGGCACACTTTATCAGGTTACAAAGAGACTTAATTAAGGAACTTTCTAACACTCTGGCTGGAGTAGTAACTGCGGAGGTTCAGGGTAAGGTCTCCTCCCAGCTTGCAACCCTCAAATCCATCTCCAATTCATCTATGAGGCTCATAGCACATGCAGCCGAAGGGACGTCCAGAGCAGCGGGTTCAGGTATAGCCTTCAGACAGCATTCCTGGATGTGCTTATGTGACTTCATGGAGCCATTTAAAGAGTCATTCATCAATGCACCCTTTGATGAATCTACCCTTTATGGTACAAAAGTTAAGGAAACACTGACCAGAAGTGAGCAGGATGGCAAGACCCTATCTGCCATGGGCATACGTTTCTGTACCCCTCAGCAACCCTACTCAAGGAATCAGAGGAGTGGGAGACTATGGTTCAAGAAATCCAAAGGGCCTTTCTGTGACTCACATGGTAAAGATTTCCCATGGGGCAGAGGGAACATAATGGAAGATGCCACTCTAGGGGCTGGACTGGACCGCAAAATCAGGGGTCCAGGAAATCCTTCTCTGGTACTTCCTATCAGCATCCCTGAATGGATGCCCGATTGTCTTCCTTTGGAGGCAGTTGGGGGACAATTATCCCTGCACCTACCAGCCTGGGAAATAATAACTTTGGACAGATGGGTGCATGGAATAATATCCAGAAGCTACCATATTCCCTTGTTCATGAACCCCAAACCTCAGAAAAAACTCCCAGATGTTCCACCCAATCAAAAGGAGGCAGCAGCTTTGAAAATCCAAAAGCTTCTAGACAAAAGAGTCATCCAAGAATTCCCACCAGACCAGATAGAATCCAGGGTTTACTCAAGATACTTTTTAGTGCCTAAAAAAACAGGGGACTGGAGACTAATTTTGGATCTCAGCCAATTCAACAAATCAGTCCACCAAACCAAATTCTGGATGGTCTTGGTACAAGTCATACTTCCTTTCTTGGAAAAAGGTAACTGGATGTGCTCGATAGACCTCAAGGATGCTTATTACCACAAAAAGATGGAAAAAACCTCCAAAAGGTTTCTACACTTCCAGCTAGGAGCCAATCATTACCAATTCAGAGCACTACCCTTTGGACCCACCACAGCCCTCAGGGTGTTTACCAAATGCATGGCAGTGGTTGCAGCTAACCTCAGACTGCAAGGTTTTTGAATATTCCAATATCGTGATAACTGGCTCCTCATTGCTACCACCAGGGATCACTTAGAAATGGCAAGAGACTATACCATGTCTGTTTGCACATCCCTAGGCAATTCAAGAAATCTCAGCTGTAGTCCACACAATGTCTGGATTTCATAGGGGTGCAACTGAACACTCTCTCAGGAATAGTTTTTCTTCCTCCAGAAAGACTGCTAAGCATCAGGGCTCTGGTGAGACAGATTATTCAAAATGACAGAGTCCCAGCAAAATTAATTCTTCATACCTTGGGTTCAATGGCTGCCACAATCACTCTGGTTACTCTAGCAAGATTTCACATGCGAATACTACAATGGTTACTAGCAACACAGTGATCTCTAACTCATCAAGCAATGTCTTATCAAAGTTTAGTAACCAATCTCTGCAAACAAGACCTCAAATGGTGGCTTCATCCATTTCAGATTCTCCTGGGCCGACCTTTCACTCTACCTCAGCCCAAACCATAGTGACTGTGGATGCTTCCCAGATAGGGTTA